>NC_141555.1:15521142-15768642 GCF_021556685.1 Rattus norvegicus
GCCACATATGCAGTTGGAGCCATAGGTCTGTCCATGAACAGTCTTTGAATATTGGTTTATTACCAGAAAGCTCTGGTTAGTTTAACTTGTTGTTCTATTGGGGTTGAAAAGCCATTCATCTCTTGTAATCCTTTCTCAACATCTACAAAGAAGAAGTCTGTTTTCAGTTCTCTGATTTGTCACTAGCAATCACTTCTGTATTTGATGTGCTTTAGCTGTGTCTCTAATGAAAGATCTCTAACCGTTTATTGGCAGAATGAACATCTTAGCTTCATCAATCTTATCTACGTATAAGATATATATATTCATATATATATTTATGTCTGAATATATATATATATATATATATATATATATATATATACATACAAACACACACTTTTGGTGGCTCCTACAACTATGAATTTTGGTGTAATATTTATTTACATGGATTCTGAGCAATTAGGTCAAGAATATAGGATCCAAAAATGACAATGCCAAAGAGATTCCCTCCTGTTCTTATGAACCTGTTGAAGTTGAGGTTTCACTGCACCTCAAGCCATACCTCTCGCTGCACATCCCCCTGCAATTGATGTTTGGACTGAAGAAAGAATCATGGTAAAATATACAAAACCCTAATGTCTTGCGCTGGGAACACAGGAAGGTAGATTTTATAGAACTGTTGTCTAATAGAACTACAGAACTGCATTCTATAGTCCATGTTGTCCTTTGCTTAACTGATGTCTGGTAATTTTTGAATAAAATAAGGATTTGGGAGTTTCTCATTTGAAGTAGGTACACAATATTTCCACTGTTATATTCACTCTATAGCTAGGCCAAGTTTGTTGTCGAATTCATTGCAAAAATGGAATGTGAAAAATGAAATTTTTGAGTAAAAATGCAGGAATATATATATATATATATATATATATATATATATATATATATATATATAATGTCCCCTATCAATGAATGGACAATCAGAAAATGTAACACAATATTCACTCAATTAAAGGACTGTAGGGAAAATACTGGCACATGGGAAACATAGAAAACCTAGAAAATTGAACCGTATACCAAAGCAATGAAGCTGGGAATAAAAATATTATCTAGAAGAACTTCCTACACTCCAGGATCATTAATATTTTCTACCCATGCCAAACCCTGACTAACCTTCTCCATTCAGAGCATGTAACCAATAATGAAGCAAGAAAAGTCTCTAGCTTTAGAGAGATGGAGTACATAAAGGTTTCCACTGTGTCACAGGAGATAGACCTGAAATGGTAACCCTTGAATCTGGTCAGTGTAAGGAAACCTTCTAGTAGGTAGGTCATGGCATTTCTCACTGACATCAATATTAGACCCTCCCTGAAATCTCTCTTGTAACCTGGAGACCTCTAGCTTCTTCTGTGATGTCAAAACTGTTGTCATGATTGCAACTGCCTCTCAGAAATGCTTCAGTACTTCTAGCATTTACTAATTGGCCTGTAATTCAGAGCAAATTGGGGAGTGATAACAAAGAGGATGAAGATTTTGGAAACAGGGAGAAGGAAGCTGGCCTTCTGTCTTGGTATAAAAAAGAAGAAAGAAATATGTGGTTTTTGGGAAAGCTCAGTGAGTCCTTGGTAGGTGATGAGTGGTATCATTGAATAGATAGCCTTGATCTGAGCCTTTCACATATGGGAATCAGAAGCTGGAAGCATATCAGAAACATCTGGACATTCCTGTTCTTATGGTTTCTGGAATTCAGTGGGATTATATCATTCATTTCTTTATTCCAAAAGCCAAGTGTTGTGAAGGGCATATTTGTTTTCCTGAGAGGTCATGACTTTTACTCTTTTTGTCAAGAAGAAAAGGTTCTAAGGAAGAAGTGAAAACAAGTATTGAGTCCCTAGCTCCGGGAAAACTCCTCCATGCTTTGGATATCTATAGTGCAGTTTGTGTCTTACTCTGATATCTCGGAGAGAGAAATACTTGTAGTTGAGACTTCATCATCTCAGTCTTTCCTCTAATATTACTCTGAACACCACTTCAGATTTCTGAGTCAATATGTGCGATTGCTTGGCAACTTTCTTTTATATGTTGCTTTTTTTAGCAAATTTTATTGCTTTTTTATTGGATGTTTCTATATTTACATTTAAAATATTATTTTCTTTCCAAGTTTCTTGCCCTTCAGATCCCTACTTGTTCCATTTCTCTAACCAGTCTTTCTGTCTGTTAACATTCCCTTGAACTGGGAGAAAACTAGGAAGGACCATGGGTATCATTTCTATTGACGCCCAAAAAGACCATCCTCAGCAACATATGCATTTGGAGCCATAGGTCAGTCCATGTACTGTCTTTGTATATTGTTCTAGTAATAAAAAGCTCTGTTTCACTGGCATTGTTGTTCTTTTGGGGTTGAAAGCACCCTCAGCTCTTCTAATCCTTTTTCTAAATTTAACAACAGGTAGGTTTTCAGTTCACTGGTTTGCTACGAGTATTCACTTCTATATTTGACATGCTATATCTGTGTCTCTCACTAAATATCTATATAAAGTTCCTGTCAGAATGCACTTCTTACCTTCATCAATTTTATCTTACTTTGTTGACTGATGTATACATATATACATTTGGTGGCACCTACTCCTAAGTGGTTAAGTGGAAAATTAACATGGATTCTGCCCAACTATGTCAAGAATGTAGATTCACAAATGACAATTTTAAGTAGACTCTCTCATGTTTTTATGAACCTATTGAAGTAGATGTTTAACTGGTCCTCAAGACATTTTCTCCCTGCCCCTCGTCCAGTATCTTACATTTGGGTGTAAGAAAGAATCATGGGAAATCATACCAACCCTCAAGTCTGGGCATGCAAACACTGGAAACTGGATAGAGTGTATTGATTTCAAATGGGACTAGAGAACTGAATTCAAGAGTCCATGTTGTCTTTTGCTTTCCTGATGTCTTGTAATTTTTAGATTAAATAAGGATTTGGGAGTTTCTCATTTGATGTAGGTACGCAGTATTTACAGTGTTATACTCACACTATATCTGGACCCCCTTTGTGACCAAAATCATTGGAGAAAATGGAATTGGAAAACAGAATATTTGAGTACACATTGAGGAATATTTACACACCCCCTTAACAAGCAAATTATAATAAGCAATTGAAATACAAAATTCATTCAATTAAAGGTCAGTAGGGAAAATACCGGCCTTTGGGAAACATAGAAAACCTAGAAAATTGAACTGTATATCAAAGCAATGAAGCTGGGAAAAAATATTATCTAGAAGAACTTCCTACACTCCAGGCTCATTAATATTTTCTACCCATGCCAAACCATGAATAACTTTCTCCATTCAGAGCATGTAACCACTAGTGAAGAAGAGAGAAATCTCCAGCTTCAGAGAGATGGAGTACGTAAAGTTTTCCATTGTGTCACAGGAGACAAACCTAGAATGGGAACCCTTGAATCTGGTCAGTGTAAGGAAAACTGTTCAGCAGGTAGGCCATGTAATTTCTCACTGATATCACCATTAGGCCCTTCCTGAAAACTCTCTTGTAACCTGGAGAGCCCTAGCTTCTATGATGTCATAGCTGTTCTCATGACTGCAACTGTCTCTCAGAAATCCTTCAGTAAGTCTAGGGTTTACTAATTGGCCTCTAAGTCAGAGCAAATTGGGGAGTGATAACAAAGAGGATGAAGAGATTGGAAATGGAGAGAAGGAAGCTGGCCTTCTGTCTTGGTATATAAAACAAGGAAGAAATATATGGTTTTTGGGAAAGCTCAGTGAGACTTTGTTAGGTGTTGAGTGCTATCCCTGAAGAGATTGCCTTTATCTGAGCCTTCCCTATATGAGATCCCAAGTTGGGAGCCTCGCAAAAGCATCTGGACTTTCCTGTTCTTACGGGTCCTGGAAGACAGTGGGTTTATATCATTCATTTCTTTATTCCAAAGCCAAGTGTTGTGATGGGCATATTTGTTTTCCTGAAAAGTCATGACCTTTACACTTTTTTTCAGGAAGAAAAGGTCCTAAGGAAGAAGGGAAAAACTACTATTGTGTGCTTAGCTCCGAGTAAACTCCTCCATGGTTTGGATTCCTATAGTCCAGTTTGTGTCTGACACTGATATATGGAAGAGTGAAGTGCTTCTAGTTGAGACTTCATCATCTGAGTCTTTCCACTAGTATTACTCTGAATACCACTTTATGGATTGGCAGGATTAATATAGTAAAAATGACCATTTTAACAAAAGCAATCTACAGATTCAATGCAATCCCCATCAAAATACCAATCCAATTCTTCAAAGAGTTAGACAGAACAATTTGCAAATTCATCTGGAATAACAAAAAATCCAGGATAGTTAAAACTATCCTCAAAAATAAAAGGACTTCAGGGGGAATCACTATCCCTGAACTCAAGCAGTATTACAGAGCAATAGTCATAAAACCTGCTTGGTATTGGTACAGAGACAGACAGATAGACCAATGGAACTGAATGGAAGACCCAGAAATGAACCCACACATCTATGGGCACTGGATTTTTGACAAAGGAGCCAAAATCATCAAATGGAAAAAAGATAGCATTTTCAGCAAATGGTGCTGATTCAACTGGAGGTCAAAATGTAGAAGAATGCAGAGCGATCCATGCTTATCACCCTGTACAAAGCTTAAGTCCAAGTGGATCAAGGACCTCCACATCAAACCAGATACACTCAAACTAATAGAAGAAAAACTAGGAAAGCATCTGGAACACATGGGCACTGGAAAAAATTTCCTGGACAAAACACCAATGGCTTATGCTCTAAGATCAAGAATTGACAAATGGGATCTCATAAAACTGCAAAGCTTCTGTAAGGCAAAGGACACTGTGGTTAGGACAAAACGGCAACCAAAGGATTGGGAAAAGATCTTTACCAATCCTACAACAGATAGAGGCCTTATATCCAAAAATACAAAGAACTCAAGAAGTTAGACCACAGGGAGACAAATAACCCTATTAAAAATGGGGTTCAGAGCTAAACAAAAAATTCACAGCTGAGGAATGCCGAAAGGCTGAGAAACTCCTAAAGAAATGTTCAACACCTTAGTCATAAGGGAAATGCAAATCAAAACAACCCTGAGACTTCACCTCACACCAGTGCGAATGGCTAAGATCAAAAACTCAGGAAACAGCAGATGCTGGTGAGGATGCGGAGAAAGAAGAACACTCCTCCATTGTTGGTGCGATTGCAGACTGGTACAACCTGGAACTGGTACAATTCTGGAAATCAGTCTGGAGGTTCCTCAGAATATTGGACTTTGAATGTCATGAAGATCCAGCTATACCTCCCTTGGGCATATGCCCAAAAGATGCCCCAACATATAGAAAAGACACGTGCTCCACTATGTTCATCGCAGCCTTATTTATAATAGCCAGAAGCTGGAAAGAACCAAGATGCCCTTCAACAGAGGAATGGATACAGAAAATGTGGTACATCTACACAATGGAATATTAATCAGCTATCAAAAACAATGACTATGAAATTCATAGGCAAATGGTCGGAACTTGAAAATATCATCCTGAGTGAGGTAATCCAAACACAGAAAAACACACATGGTATGCACTTATTGATAAGTGGCTATTAGCCCAAATGCTTGAATTACCCTAGATGCTTAGAACAAATGAAACTCAAGATGGATGATCAAAATGTGAATGCTTCACTCCTTCTTTAAAAGGGGAACAAGAATACCCTTGGCAGGGAATAGAGAGGCAAAGATTAAAACAGACACAGAAGGAACACCCATTCAGAGCCTGCCCCACTTGTGGCCCGTGTATATACAGCCATCCAATTAGACAAGATGGTTGGAGCAAAGAAGTGCAGGCCAACAGGAGCCGGATGTAGATCTCTCCCGAGATACACAGCCAGAATACAGAAAACCCAGAGGCGTATGCCAGCAGCAAACCACTGAACTGAGAATAGGACCCCCGTTGAAGGAATCAGAGAAAGAACTGGAAGAGCTTGAAGGGGCTCGAGACCCCATATGTACAACAATGCCAAGAAATCAGAGCTTCCTGGGACTAAGCCACTACCAAATACTATACATGGACTCACCATGGACTCTGACATCATAGGTAGCAATGAATATCCTAGTAAGAGTACCAGTGTAAGGGGCAACCCTGGGTCCTGCTAAGACTGAACCCCCAGTGAAATAGATTTTTGATGGGAGGACGGCAATGGGGGGAGGACGGGGAGGGGAACACTCATAATGAAGGAGAGGGGGGAGGGGGATGTTTACCCGGAAACTGGGTAAGGGTATAACACTCAAAATGTATATAAGAAATACTCAAGTTAATAAAAAAAAATTATTTCCTTCCCTGTTTCCTGCCCAAAGATCCCTAACTGGTCCCCATCCCTTTCTATAACCCTCCTTAGTACCCCTTGACATTCCATTGAACTTGGAGTCAAACCTAGGGAGGACCAAGGACTTCTGCTTCCATTGGTGCCCACAAAGTCCATCCTCTTCCACATATGCAGTTGGAGCCATAGCTCTGTCCATGTACATTCTTTCAATATTTTTCTAGTATCAGAAAGATCTGGTTCATTGGCATTGTTGTTCTTATGGTGTTAAAGCCCTTCAGCTCTTGTAATCTTTCCTCAAATGTACAAACAAGAAGTCCATTTTCAGCTGACTGGTTTGCCACTAGCATCCACTTCTGTATTTGTATAATCTAGCTGTGTCTCTCAGGAAATATCTATATCTGATTTCTGAGAGAATGCACTTCTTACCTTCATCAATCTTGTGTACTTTTGGTGGCCTATGTATATATATGTACTTTTGGTGGTTCCTACAGCTATGAGTTTAGCTGGAATTTTAACATGAATTCTGCGCATCTAGGTCAAGACTGTAGAATCCACAAATGGCAACACCAAATAGACTCCATTACTGTTCTTTTGAAACTACTGAAATTGAGGCTTCACTGGTCCTCAAGTCATTCGTCACCCTGCCCAGCCTCCTATATCTTATGTTTGGCCTTAATAACAAATCATGGTAAAATATCCAAAACCCTCAAGTATGGCAATGAAACACAGGAAGGTAGATATTGCAGAACTGATATCAAGTGGGAATAGAGAACCGAATTATATAGTCCACGTGGTCCTTTCCTTTATTAATGTCTGGTAATTTTTGGATAAAATAAGGATTTAGGAGTGTATCACTTGAAGTATATACACAGTATTTACACTGTTATGCTTACTCTATATTTGGGCCCCCTTTGTTGCCAAAATCATTGCAGAAAATGGAATTGGAGAAAAGAATTTTTGAGTACACATTCACGAATATTATAAAGTCCCCTATCATGGAATGTACAATAAGAAAATATAATATAATATTCATTCCATTAAAGGATGATAGGGAAAATACTAGTGTTTGGGAAACAGATATATCTGAGAAAATAGTACTATAGGCCACAGGAATGGACCTAGGGAAAAATTATTATCCAGATTAATCTCCTTCAATCCAGGTTCCTAAATCTTTTCTTCCCATGCCAAGCCCCGACTATCTTTCTCCATTCAGAGCATGTAACCAATAATGAAGCCAAGAGAATTCCCTAGCTTTAGAGAGATATAATATGTAAAGTTTTCCACTGTGTCACAGGAGACATTCCTGTAAAGTGAACCCTTGGATCTAGTCAAGGTTAGTAAAGCAGTTCAGCAGGTAGACCATGGCAATTCTCAGTGATATCATCATTAGTCCGTCCCTGAAAAATCTCTTGCATCCTGGAGAGCCCTAGCTTCTTCTGTGATGTCACAAGTATTGTCGTGTCTTGAACTGCACCTCGGATATTTCTTCAGTACCTCCAGGACTTACCAATTAGCCTTCTTTTCATAGTAAACAGCCATTTGTGAGTGAGAACAAAGAGGATGAAGATATCATAGATGGGGAGAAGGAAGCTGGCCTTCTGTCTTGGCATAAAAGAATAGAAGAAATATGCGGAACTTGGGAAATCACCCTGGGAATGTGGCTTTAGTCCTTTTGTTCTATTGGTTCACCAAGCTCATTGAGAAATTGCTGAACATCCTAAAGACCTTTGGCATATATTAAAGTTTCTAGAAACCCCGTATTAGATTTCGATGGTCCTGGGGATTGTGCGGCTGATGGTAAATGTTTCCCAGAATGAGTGCTAGACCCAGATTGATGTTTAGATGCTTTAGAAGACATGGAATTTTTCTGATATACTTGGGCTAATGGCACAAGGTCTCAATGATTTTTTTTTTCGATGTGGACTTTCCGTCAGACCTTTGTAAATAAAAAAAAAGTTTTGTATTTTTGAAGTCTAATTTGCACAATGACAAATCACTTTGAGCATGGAGAACACTTTCTGGAGCACTAGAGAGCGGTGAAGAAATTCCCTGAAACCCTAGGGCAGATTGGTGAACATGCCTTTTTGTTTGAGGGAGGAGTTACTTAAGCATCATGGGACAATATGGAATGTCCAGCATGCCCTTGTAAGCAACTTTAACAATTCTTTAGTCATTTTTGTAAAATTCCATGTCCCTTTGGACAGATGGAGCAGGTGTGGGACTCACCTGAGTAGTAGTTTTAGCTTTTTTGTCTCTTTGGCAACAGAAGATGGCAAAAGATCCCTTTTGGCAGAAGGGGGAAGGTTGAAACTGTCTCCCTTAGAGGGGAGATTTCTCAAGACTCCATCAGAAGGATCAAATCTTAACACTTTGTTTCTAGAAACAGGGTGCCTGTGGTCCACTTTGGTAGGGGGAGTATGTCAACTATTTCTCCACAGAGTGGACATGTGAAATAAATCTACTTGGGTAGATGGGGATAGTTGTAAAGCATGCTGTTCAGATGCAGTAGATCCTAAGACATCCTTCTCACATGAGGAAGGTCTTAATGTACCATGTATATATGTGGAAATCCTGACTGTGACGTCTGAATGTGGGGAAGGTATTAGAGCTACCTGTGAAGATATGACCTCTCCTAGAGCAACATTGACATATGTGAGAGGTCTGAGAGCTTCATGAGCAGATAAGGATGTTTCTAGACATCATTGTGTAAATTTGGAAGTTCCAAGAAAAATATCTTCTGCTGGAGAAATGGATAGAGACTTTCATATTGAAGTATTGAAGTGTCAGGGTCCCTAGCCTGCTTGATAGGCAAAACAGGGTCCAAGGCCACTTCAGAATATAAGGTAAATTCCAGAGCCTTTGTGGTAATTTGCAGATGTTCTGGGTCTGCTTGTGGGTATAAAGAAGGACTGGAACCCCTTTGTGCATATTTGGAAGAGTGTGTAGCATCTTCTGTAGTTCGGGAAGATGGCTGATCTTGAGGAGATAAGAAAGTTCCTATAGCCACCTGTGATGTTTGTGGAGGTCATATCCAATCTTTTGGACAAATGGAATCCAAGGAATCCCTTTCCTCAGATGTCAAGGATGCTACAGACACTCATGTTTGCATATCATGTTCCCGTACTCCTTGTTCACTTATGGTTCGATCCTTAACCTTGTCTACAGATGGAATATGTCCTAGAAAATCTTTAGTACATGTGTCACATCCACAAGCCATTTCTAAAGATGTGGCTGTGGGTAGAACTCCTTTGGAGATGTTTCTTGTCCTGCAGTCGCTTTTTGAGATAGAGTACGACTCAGAGAATCATGCTCAGTTTTGGGAAATTCTAGCATCTCTGATGTACATGTGGAAAATTTTGGAGCCTCTCTTTTCAGGACAGAATGATATAGAGTCCCCTGAGGAGGAAGGAGATGTTTTATCTTCTCTGTACATTCTGTAAATATGGATTCTGCATGGCTCATTGACTGTGTGTTGTGATAAACTTCTCTTTTGGGCCTGATGACAAGTCAGGAGGGTCCTTTTTGGTGGTAGCAGATATTTGAATAATTCTATGTTGTATAGGGACTTTGGAAGTACTGGGGGAGATGGTGAGGGTGCTAGATCATATTTTTTATGTGCAGATGGCACAAGAGTTCCTTGGGTGGACTCAGAATTTTCTAACACATCTTGTGCGGTTGTGGAACTCTCAAGAGCCCCTTCTGAAACTGGCAATGGTCCTTGATCTAATGGTGTACATGCAGAAAGTTTTGTCTCTGCTTGCGCTGGCATGTGTGTTATAAGGTTCACTTGGAGATTTGTGACTGAATTTTGTCACCCTTGGACCATAAGTGATGATTTAAGCCCATTTTAAATAGTGGAAGACACTAAGGTCCTTTGGGTCTAATAGGGAGGTTCTGAAACCCCCTTTGTCAGCAGAATCGGGTTTCAAACTCACTTTACCCGAAGCAGATCGCATAAGGCACTTTGGTGGAGATGGCAGATTGCATAAGGCACTGTGGTGTAGATGGCAGATTGCATAAGGTACTGTGGTGGAGATTGGGGACATCTTTGACTATTTTTGTGTGTGGACATAGCTCTCTGCCCTGCTTTGGCAGCTGGTGAAGGTATTAAAGTCTCATGTGGACAGGGGTCAGGACTTAATCCATTTGTGGAATATGAGAAATCACTGAGATTACCTTTAAGAGAAGAAGTTTTGCAGCCACCTTTGTCTGATGGGGACTGTTGTACCTCTCCTTGACCAGGGGTCTTGTCCAACACACTTTCAAGGAGAATTGGAAAGATTGGTTACCTGCAGGATGGGAAATGAACATACGAAACTCCTTTGGAAACTCTGTGGGACAAAGAGCTGATCACCAAGAAGAGTGGGCAACACTGAGACCTCAGGGAAGGAGAGACTGCCACTTTGGCCCACCTGGGCCCACATCCCTAGCCCAGGAGGAAACTGCAGAGTGCGTCGGGATACATGAATATAGGAGCAGTCAAGATGCAGGAGTCCTGCAGTACACACTGCAACTGGATCTTAATTGGTCCAAACAGCATCCGACACCCAAAACACGTTTAGGGTGGGGAAGACTTTGAACATCAGAGGGGCGGAAACCCCTGAGAACTCTGCTCACATTCCTGACTCAAGAAAAAACCACCTAGATCCATCTGGGCCTCCTGTGCGTAGGGACCTAGGAGCAGTAGGGGAAGGACATTTCTGCTTCCGGCTCTCATAGAGAGCTGAAAGTCTGGCCGTGGAGCCAGTTCAGGCCTGACACCAGAGGGGAATCCAAATTTCTGCTCTAAGTGACCTGACTGGTGGACTCAGGACAAGCAAAGGCAGAACTCCTCTGGGACCAGGCACCTCCAGTTTCTAGCTGGCTCCTGATCCTCATGATCCTGACCCATAGTTCCCTGCTCCTAGACGCTGTGGGAGAGAGAGCTGAACACCCAGGAGTGTCGACAATACTGAGACTACAAGGCACAGAGACTGTTTCTTCTGCCATCATTGCCCACATCTCTGGCTCAAGATAAAAGAGCATAGTTCTTCTGGACCCAGGAATATAGAGGAGTAAAACTGCAGGAGCACCATGTTCCATTTTATGCCTGTAACTGAACTGAACAGGTCAAACACCTCCCTTCACCCAAATGATGAGTGTGCGGGAACTAGAAGTTCAGAGGAGCAGACACTCCTGGGAAACCAGAGGAGACTATTCTCTGCCCAGATTCCTGACTCAACAGGAAAACACCTTGTGCCATCTGTGCAACCCTCCCACAAAGGCACCTGGGAGAAGTAGGTGCAGGTCCAGCTGGTTCCTACCCACAGGGACAGCTGAAAGCCAGTGGACAGGAGAAACTATACGGCTGAGAGCAGAATACTCTGTTCCCATAACTGGCATCTACATACATAAAAGAAACCTCACTAAATCTCAAAGCACACATTGCACCTCACACAAATAGAGCAGTAGATTTCAACACCCCACACTCATCAATGGACAGGTCATGGAAACTGAAATTAAACAGAGATGTAGACAAACTAAAAGAAGTCATGAACCAAATGGACTTAACATATAATTATAGAAAATTCTATCCTATAGCAAAAAGATATACATTCTTCTCAGAACCTCATGGCACTTTCTCCAAAATTGGCCATATAATTGGCCATAAAACAGGTCTAAACAGATACAGAATGATAGAAATAATCCAATGCATCATATCAGTCCACCAATGGTTAAAGTTGGTCTTCAATGAAAATAAGGAAAGAACGCACACATATACGTGGAAGTTAAACAATGCTCTACTCAATGATAACCTGGTCAAGGAAGAAATAATGAAAGAAATTAAAGACTTCTTAGAATTTAATGAAAATTAAGGGACAACATACCCAAACTTATGGGACACAATGAAAGCTGTGCTAAGAGGAAAACACATAGCTCTGAGTGTCTGAAGAAAGAAATAGGAGAGAGTATATGTCTGCATCTTGACAGCATACCTAAGAGGTCTACAACAAAAAGATGGAAATACACCCAGGCAGAGTGGAAGGCAAGAAATAATCAAACTCAGAGCTGAAATCAACCAAGTAGAATCAATGAGGGCCATAGAAAGAATCAACAGAACCAAAAGTTGTTTCTTTGAAATATCAACAAATAGATAAACCCTTGGGGAGACTAACGAGAGGACACAGAGAGTGTGTCCAAATTAACAAAGTCAGAAATGAAAAGGGAGACATAACTACATAATCAGAGGAAATTCAAAAAACCATCAGATCCTACTGCAAAAGCCTATATTCAACAAAACATAAAAATCTGCAGGAAATGGACAATTTCCTAGACAGATACCAGGTGCCAAACTTAAACCAGGAACAGATAAACCATTTAAACAACCCCATCACATCTAAAGAAATGGAAGCAGTCATTAAAGTCTCCAAACCAATAGAGCACAGGTCGAGATATGTTTAGTGTAGAATTCCTTCTTTATAATAGCCAGAAGCTGGAAAGAACCCAAATGCCCTGCAACAGAGGAATGGATACAGAAAATGTGGTACATCTACACCATGGAATATTACTCAGCTATCAAAAACAATGACTTTAAGAAGTTCATAAGCAAATGGATGGACTGGAAAATATCATCCTTAGTGAGGTAACCCAATCACAGAAAAAAACACATGATATGCACTCATTGATAAGTGGCTATTAGCCCAAATGCCCGATTTACCCTAGATTCACAGAACACATGAAACTCAAGAAGATGACCAAAATGCGAATTCACTCCTTCTTTAAAAGTGGAACAAGAATACCCTTTGGAGGAAATAGGGAGGCAAAGATTAGAACAGAGGCAGAAGGAACACCCATTCAGAGCCTGCCTCACAGTGGCCCAAACATATTCAGCCAACAAAGTAGATAAAATGGATGAAGCAAATAGGAACCAGATGTAGATCTCTCCTGAGAGACACAGCCAGAATACAGCAAATACATAGGTGAATGCCAGCAGCAAACCACTGAAGGAATAAAAGAAATGACTGGAAGAGCTTGAAGGGGCTCGGGACCCCATATGAACAACGATGCCAACCAACCAAAGTTTCCAGGGACTAAGCCACTACCCAAAGACTACACATGGACTGACTCTGGGCTCCAACCTCATAAGTAGCAATGAATAGCCTAGTAAGAGCACCAGTGGAAGGGGAAGCCCTTGGTCCTGCCAAGACTGAACCCCCATTGAACGTGATTATTGGGGGGAGGGCGGTAATGGGTGGAGGATGATGAAGGGAACACGCATATAGAAGGGGAGGGGGGTTAGGGGAATGTTGGCCTGGAAACCGGGAAGGGGAATAAGAGTCGAAGTGTAAATAAGAAATACTCAAGTTAATAAAGATAAAAAAAATGAATGTGAAGAGATAAACACATATCAGTTTTCACCTCTTCATAATTTCAAGAAGAACCTGAAAGTGAATAGATAATCTTCCAGAGACAAAATTAGGGAATTTAAATTAGCCGGCATAAATATGTTGCTAAAATTGTCTGCCTTCTATATTTAATAATTCTTACTATTCCTTCTATGAATGAAAATATGTTTGTGTAATGTCTACCAATCCCCAAAGCCTGAAACATTGTGAAAAACTGTCGTATTTCTCCCTAACTTGGGTCTTTGGTCACCATCATTTTCATTGCCCATCTAAACTCAATGTTTCTCAAGTAGTTCAGAGGACTACGTGAGGGTGTCTCTCTCATGTAGAAGACCAAGGAACTTTCTGTACTTGCATGTATTTGCTCTTGGGAGCATGTAAATAATACTTTCAGTTCCAAGAACAAAACATGGCCATCCAATGGGAACCCCGTGAACCAAAATCTTTCTTTCTGCCATCAGTGAACTTTAGCACACCAGACAATAATATAAAGGAATAATCCTGGAACACTACTACTACAACCACTACTACTACTACTACTACTACTACTACTACTACTACTACTACTAATAATAATAATAATAATAATAATAATAATAATGGAATAATGCCCTCGAGAGATAACGGACTAAGGAAAGTACATGTTGAGCCGTGTTTTTCAAGGGATATTGTATCCATGAAAGTTAATTTCCTCACACATGAAAATCATTCACCCTGTCATGGCTTCACAGAGAGAGTTAAGAACCAGAATGGTCTTTTCTTAGGACAAGAGAAAGATTCGCCAACCTTCCAAAAATAAAACCAATCCAGACAGTCTGTGTGAGTATGGTTAGCTTATGCATGACTAACACACAAACACACACACACACTACACACACACACACACACACACACTCACACACAAACATACCAGACACGCACACACATGCACACACACACACGCGCGTGCGCGCGCGCACACACACACACACACACACACACACACAGATCTCTGATGTCTGCTTCGTAGTGTGTCCAGGTGCAAACCAGTTGTGAAAGGATGAAGTGGACCCAGGAACCAGTCGGTCAGCAGAATATTGGTCTGCCTGCAAGTGAGTTAGGGCTTCCTCCAAAAAATTCAGTGTCACAGCTCTTTTAGAAGCTATTCGGGGATGCGCTGGGTGCATATATTTTACTCAGGGTAAACAAGGACTACACAAACCTTGGAGAGCAGAAAGGGGTTTTCGGGTGCATTTACATTGATGGAGGCTTCATTTGGTTGAGCTTCTTTTTTTTCTTTTCCCGGAGCTGGGGACCGAACCCAGGGCCTTGTGCTTGCTAGGCAAGCGCTCTACCACTGAGCCTAATCCCCAACCCTGGTTGAGCTTCTTTAATCTCTGTCCCAGCTTCGGTCTGTTTTTCAGGGATCTCCATTTGACCTCCTCAGAAACCGACTCCAATAAATGTGCCCCATCTCCACCACTGAGGCCTTGCTTGCTAGATTTCAAAGGATTGCAGGTTCGGACTCTGCATTCTCCATCAGATTAAATCCTCAGGAACGTGGCCCTCTAGATGCCATGAATTGACCAGTGCATCAAGTTTCTGCATTAACCCGTATGTCCCCTAATTCTGGCCGATTATCTCTGCACCGCACTATCCCTCCATCTTCACCGCCGAACTTCCACTCCTGTCCTCAGACGCCCTCACTCACCCACAGAATCTGTTCCAGTTTTCCTTTCAGAGAGGTCGATGCTTTCCCCCTCACGGGCCTTCACCTTTCCTGTGTCCTCTCTGCATTTGTAGATTGTAGATAGAATTTGATTTTTCTCAAAGCTGATACCATGCGTAGGTAAACGCCCGCCATGTTTGTGTCTCTAGGTCTCAGTTCGCTCTCGGGCTGATATTTTTTCCTAGTTTCGTCTATTTTCTCTTAAGCTTCATGATGTCATGCCCAACCCCATGATGTCATGCCACACCCCAATGATTGCACACCCCCGTCCCCGTGATGTCATGTCCAGAATAGTTGTATTAATTCACCAGGTAACATTCTGAAAGCTGCCCTGTCACCACACTCCTCTAGGATCGTACCATTTACAGTCCCTCCTTCTATCCTCTCCCCTTCTTCTCTTAGAGAGTGGAGGACACCTCTGGGTGCACCCTCTCCCCTGGCACATCAAGTCTCTGCAGGACTAGATTCATCGTATCACACAAGGTCCTGAAAACGCAGCCCGGGTAGGAGAATAGGATCCATAGACAGGCAACAGGTTTAGTAACCCCACGTGAGGACAATTGTTCTCCTCTGCCTCTCTCAGTCCTTCCCTCAGCTCTTCAGTGAGACTCACTGAGCTCCGTCTGATATTTGGCCTTTCGTCTATGCATCTGTATCACTCGGCTGCTCGGTGGAGCCTTGCAGAGGACAATAACGCTACCCTGCCATCTGCAAAAACAAGAAAGGACCATTAATAATGTCAGGGTTTGCCGTATGTACATAGGATAAGTCTCACATCAGGCCCCTTATCCTTTGGCCATTCCCACATTTCCTCTTCCATCTCTGTCCCTGTGTTTCTTATAGAGGGGGCAATTTCCGGGTCAAAATGGTGGGGGTGGGTTTGTGTCCTTATCCTTTCACCTTAGGTCCTCCGTGGCTACGTATCCATATCCCCACGGCTACAAGTCTCAGGTAAAGTCACCCTCATGGACGCCAGGGTATCCTCACCCATCCCACATTGCTGGCAAATCATAGAGATAGCACCCACCCTGGACAGTCACTGATTCAGTTTATTCTCTTGGCCCTCTGTCCCTCTTGCCTGTCTCTCCCAAAAAATGATTCTCAAACCCCATATCCCTTCCCATCCACTCAGTCACCCAATCCTTTCCTTCCACCTGCCTCCTCTCATTATTTTATTCCTCCTTCTGAGTGAAATTCAAGCATTTTTCCTGGGTCTTTCTTCATGATTTGCCCTATTTGTTTCCATAGATAATAGTGTGTGACTTCTGTACTTTATGGCTAATACCCTCTTTTAAGTGAGTATGTACTAGTTATTTTGGGCTCAGTTACCTCATTCAGAAGAATACTTTCTCATTCCATCTATTTGATCGCATCTTCACAATGTCCTTATTTTTCATAGCTGCGTAGTATTCCATAGTGTAAATGAACCACATTTTCTGTAGCCATTCTTTGGTTGAGGGTCTTCTGGAATATTTCTATTTTCTGCTCATTATGAAGAAACAGTTAGGGACCTTATGGAGCACATGTCCTTGAGGTATGGCAGAGGTCTTTTCAGATATAAGGCCAGGAGTAGTATAGATGGGTCTTTAGGAAGAATATTCCCCATTTTCTCATAATCCTCTGGATAGATATGCAAAGTCATTATTCGGATTTGATCTTCCCACAGCAAATGTTATTTGTATCCTGATATTTATCTGCTTCCTCAAAGGAGATTGCCACTGACTAGACTTCTATCATGGATTAAGGAGATCACATATGAACCTTCTGTCCATTTTAACTGTTCAGTAAATGCTAGAGCCTATGACAGGAAGCCAGAGGGGAAAGTTGATATTGGAGGGTTGAGGGTGGGTTTAGAAGAGGGTAAGAGATATATAGTATTATTACTATTTAATAATTTAATATACCTACATATTAATTTTAAGTATATTACATCATATTAATATACAATAATTTGATATATTGATACAATATATCTGTATTTATTATAATAATATAATTTAATATATTAACATTGTATATTAATGTTTATTATATATTATCATATTATTGATATATAACAATTTAATATGTTAATATAGTATATTAATATTAATTATATTATCACAATGTTAGTATATAACAATTTAATATATTAATTTATTATAATAATATTTTATATGTATATACACACACATATATATGATATATATATATGATATATATATGATATATATATATATATATATATGATATATATATCATGATATGCAACTTCCACAAAGTTACCAAGTGGAGCTCGCACGTTAATGGGGAATGCTGAAGGTAGAATTTTTTTTCTTTCAATTCAGTTTGCTTATGTGGTGGATCACTTTGATGGGTTTTCATGGATTGATCCACTCCTGCAGCCTCAGGATGAAGCCTACATGATGGCACTGAATGGCGGTTTTGATATGCCCTTGGATATTATTTTCGAGCATTTTACCTTGTATTTTTTCCACCAATGTTCGTAAGGGAAACTTGTCTGAAATTCTTTCTTTGTTGAGTCGTTTGTGATTTAGGTGTCCAGGCCACAGTGGTCTCATGGAAAAAGTTTGGTGATTTTCCTCCTATTTCTGTTTTTTGGAGTAGGCTGAGAATTCTTGAAAATCTGGTAGGAGTCTGTGCTCAAACAATCTGTCCCTGGGACTCTATCAGTGGAAAAACTTAATTACTGTTTTTGTCTCTTTAGGTGTTGTAGAGGTATGTACATAGTTTATCTTACCAGAATTTACCTGTGGTCAGTGTAATCAGTCTACACAATCATTCACTTTGTTCAGAGCTTCTAATTTTTGATACAGCAGGTATTTGAAGTGAGACCTAATGATTCAGTTACTTTCATCAGTGTCCATTGATACGGCTCTCTGTTCATTTCTGATTTTGTTATTTGGATGCTGTCTCTCTTCCTAGTACATTATCTGTCTGAGGGTTTGTCTGTCAGGTTGAAGTTCCCAAGGAACCAGCTCTTGTTTTCTTGATCTTTGTATATTCTTTGTTTCTGATGGATCAGTTTCACCCCAAGTCTGATCATTTCTTGCTGTCTCCTCCTTTAATATATATTTCCTTCTTTTTATTTTAGAGATCTAGGGTGTGCTGGGAAGTTGCTAGTGTGGGGTCTCCCCTTTTTCTTTATGAAAGCACGCTGTGCTGCATATGCATGTTCCTCTAATTACTGCTTTCCTTAAGTCCCTTAAGTTTGGAGATGCTGTGCCTTCATTTTCATTAAATCCTAGGAACCTTTTTTTTTTCTTGTGTTGTCTGAACTGGTGGTTCGTCATTTGCGAGCTATTGAATTTCAATGAGTTTATACACTTTTTCTTATTGTTGAAATACAGTTTTAATCCATTGTGATCTGAGAAGATCCAATGGTTAGCACAGTCTTTCTGTATCTGTTGTGACTTGTTTAGAGTTGGAGAACATGATCAGTTTAGGATAAGGTTCCATGAGGTACTGAAAAGAGGTTGTGTCATTTTGTGTTTGTGTGAACTATTCTGTAGACATTAGTGAGGTCAATTTAATTGAACCCTGTGTTAGTTACATCATTTCTTCCGTTAGTTTCTATCTCAATGGCCTGCCCTTGGTGAGAGTGGGACATTGATATCACCCACTATTAATGTTTGAGGTTCAATGTGATATTTAAGTTTCAGTAATATTTCTCTCACAGATATTGGTGCTTTTGTCTTTGGCATTTAGACATACAGACTCGACATGACATTTTGGTGTATTTTTCCTCTGATGCATATGAAGAGTCCTTCCCCATCTCTTTTGATTACTTTTGGTAGAAAGTCTGATTTGCTGGATGTTAGAATGGCTACACCGTCTTGTCTCTTGTGTCCATTTGCTTTGAAATTTTTCCAACCGCTTAGTCTGAGGTTGGGTCTATCTCGGTTGCTGGATAGTGTTTCTTGAGTGCAACCGAAGGATGGATCCTGTTTTTAAATCCACTGTGTTAGCCTTGTCCTTTTACTATTGAGTTGAGGTCATTAATGCTTAAAGGTATTAATGAGAAGTGATATTTTGTTCATGCTATTTTGATGTTGCGGGAGCAGGTTTTTTTTTTTTTTGTTGTTGTTTGCATGTTTTTTGGTTTTTGTTTTTTCGATTGGGATGTTTGAGTGTGTATGTGAGTATTAGATCTGTTCTGTAGGGTGGATGTTTTTTTTGTTTGCATGTTTTTTTTGGTGGGGAGCTGTTAGAGTATGCATGTGAATACGAGACCCTTCTGTAGGTTATGCTGTGCCATTAGTAATTTCTAGTGGGAGGCAGGGATGGTTCAATTTCTGAAAATCCATTAATATAATCCACTATATAATGAAACTGAAAGAAAAAAATCACATTATAATCTCATTAGATCATGAACAAGCTTGCAAAAATATTCCAACCCCCCTTCATGTTAAAAGCATGAGAGCAGTCAGGGATACGGGTCCTATGCAGAAACATAATAGAAGCAATGGACAGCAAGCCAGTACTCAACATCAACTTAAATGGAAAGAAATGTAAAGTGATTCCATTAAAATCAAGGTCCCTATTTATTATAGTATTTGAAATTCTATCCAGGGTAAAAGTATGATTCAAATTTGATTCTGACATGGAGTATGACCAAGGCCTGTGATATAAGAATGGCACAGAGCTTTAGAACTCCTGGGATATGGCCCACTCTTCTGCACAGTCTCATTGGACATTTTTGAGTCAAACTCAATGAGGACTTCATGCAGAGTGTCACTCGGTTATTGTACTCATATGTCTCTTCATCTAAGAAGTGCATGAAAACCCTCATGGAGCTTCCCACCACTCAGAGGGCAGCACCATTGGCATTTGCAATAATAGTGGTTGAGGTCTTTTAGGATTTGTTTCTGGGGCAGATCAGTGCTTCATCATTGCCCGAGGAAATGTAGAATGGTCAGCGACAAACACAACCCTTAAAAAGCATTTGGAAAAATCAAATTCGCTAAGATGTTTTTCCTACTGATTCTGATGTAAAAACAATTTATTGAACAATTTGAAGTTTGGAAAGGCTGGGACCTTTTGAGGTCAGGGATCAAGATCAATGTGGGCAGAGGCTAATGGTGTGACTGTCACAGAGGCTGGACTGTTGATGACTGATTTCTGATCCAGTTTTACCCTCAGATTCCTGATATGATTTAATAAGGATTGGCAATCACAGATGAGCATTCTGATCATTTTAAGAAGACATGACAATTTTATACAGATGCTTAGATTTCTGTTTTTTTTATGATTCTTGTAAGAGTACATTTAAAGACAAATAACACAATATTTAACCATTTCTCTGTAAATTCAAATTGCTTACTTATGAAGTTATGCTTGCCTTGGGAGTAATTTAATTTCTTTAGGTGTACAATGTGATATTTGTTCTAATACAGTATTGGGTATCACTTTATTCAGCACTAAGCAAGAGAAGAAAACTAGAAGATGATCACATTTGTGAAATACAATATTCAATAAAATAATGGTCTATAGGGAAAAGACTACCCCTTGGGAAACAGAGAAAACCTAGAAAATTGAACTGTTTGTCACAGGAATTAACCTGGGAATAAAAATATCATCTAGAAGAATCTCCTATAGTCCATGTTCCTAAATCTCTTCTACCCATGCAGTGCCCGTGAATAACTCTCTCCATTCAGAGCACGTAACCACTAATAAAGAAAAGAGAAGTCTCTAGATTTTTTTTTGGTCCTTTTTTTTTTCGGAGCTGGGGACCGAACCCAGGGCCTTGTGCTTCCTAGGTAAGCGCTCTACCACTGAGCTAAATCCCCAGCCCCAAGTCTTTGGATTTAGAGAAATGGAGTACACAAAGTTTTCCACTGTGTCACAGGAGACATTCCTGGAAAGTGCACTCTTGAAACTGGTCAATGAAAGGAAAGCTGTTCAGCAGGTAGACCATGTCATTTCTCAGTGACATCATTATTAGTTCATTCATGAAAAATCTCTTGTAACCTGGAGAGCCGTAACTCCTTCTGTGAGGTCACAAGTGTTATGACAGCACCTGCTTCTCAGATATTCCTTCAGTACCTCTATGGCTTACTAATTAGCCTTCAATTCAGAGTAAACAGCCATTTTTGAGGGAGAAAAAGGAGGATGAAGAAATCAGAGATGGGAAGAAGGAAGCTGCCCTTTTTCTTGGTATAAAAAAGGAAGATATACGTGGTGAATTGGAGAGCTCAGTTAGTCCTGGGTATGTGTTTTGTTGGTTCCCTGACAAGACAGTCTTGATCTGAACCTTCCACAAATGGATATCCGGCGATTGGAGCCTCTCAAAAGCATCTGGACTCCCTGTTTTATGGTTCTTGGAAGTCAGAGGGTCTATATCATTCATTTCTTTATTCCAAAACCAAGTTTTGGGAAGGGCACAGTTTTCCTGAGAGTTCATGGCCTTTATACTTTTGTCAAGAAGAAAAACGTCCTAAGGAATAACGGATTGAGAAGTATTGTGTTCTCAGCTCAGAGTAAACTCTTCCATGCTTTGGATCCCTATAGTGCAGTTTGTGTCTGACACTGATATCTGGAAGAGAGAAGTACTTCTAGTTGAGATTTCATCATCTCAGTCTTTCACTAGAATTACTCTATCATTCCTTGACCGTGACCCTTGAGATTTCTGAGTCAATAGGTGAGATAAGCTAGCAGTTTCTTTTATTTCTTCCATTTTATATTTTTTAGCAACTTTTATTGCTTATTTAATTGGATTTTTCTGTATTTACATTTCAAATGTTATTTTCTTTCCCAGATTCCTGTCACTAAGAGCCATAACTGATCCCCCTCCCCTTCTTCTATAACCTCCCTTACTGCACTTTGATATTCCCTTGAACTGGTAGTCAAACCTGGGAATGACCAAGGGCTTCCCCTTCCATTGCTGCCCAAGAGGGCCATCCTCTGTTACATATGCAGTTGGAGCCATAGTTCTGTCCATGCACAGAATATTGGTTTAGCACCAGAATTCTCTGGTACTTTGGCATTGTTTTTCTTATGGAATTGAAAGCCCCTTCAGTTCTGTTTGGAGCGACGCTCTTGAAGCCCTCCATTGTTGATGTTATTATTATGGTTAGAATTAAGTATGACTATTTTTATGGATATTACACAACCAGCTGGAAAATACTAATACACATCTGGTGGTCAAGAAAAATAATAATACTTTAAAGTTGTCCTACTGACTAATAATATGACAAACCTGTCACATTTCTGATATTCTGTAAACATCAGCTGATTCCTTCATCACATCAATATTGTATAATTGGCTTAAGTAAATGTTTCTTACTTCTCCTCTCCCTCTATTACACCTGTGATGGTATAAATTCTGCCTTGGAGGAAAATAAAATTGTCACCTTGATCAGACTCTTATCTTAACGTCTTTCTTTGGGACCCTTTGTACCCAATTCTATTCCCGGGTACCCTCAGACTTCTCACAAATGGCACCCAACGTGCAGCTCTTTGAAGGTGTCCTGGAGGAGAAAGTCATTCCCTGTGAATAGGCTGGTCTGTCTTCTTTGTTTATGGAAGCCTTTGATCCCCATTGGAGATTTTGCTCCACCCACCATACCATCCCAGAACTTTTGCTGAATTATGGGACAAGCATTCTCCAGTCATCTTTTGTGACATGACTCAGGGAGTCACTCAGGACACAAAGAATAAGGTTAAAAATTAAAAAAAAAACATTTTTTGATATTGTAAAAATATTTGTTCATAGTTCCCCAGGAGGGAACAATTGATTCAAAAGATAGTAGAGATTTAGTGATTGTTTAATGGATGGAATAACTGAGTGAGACGGCTTGGTGAAGGGCTACTACTGCAGTCCTGGGAGGGCTATACTTCCATTAAAGATCAGTAATCCAGTGTTAGTAATCCATTTATTGGTTGTAAGAGGCAGGAAACCCAATGCAATTGTGACCCCTGCCTAAGTAATTGAAGCGCAAAGATTCCTTAAAACCAATTGCCTCTAACTATAGCTTACTCTCTGATACATGAGGATTCAGTCAGATAACAAACCCATTGGGCAAGACCCCTTCAATACTCAAATGATATTTTCTCCTGGTCTTTTGGAACCAGGTCATCAGGCATGTCTGACAGCCTGGAAGAAACTTCCCCCCTAAAGCAAATGAACCATACAATTATTTTATCAGTCACTTGGCATCTAGCACAGAGGTCCTAATCATCTCTCCATCCTTTTGTTATTACTTCTTACTGGAAGCCTAGTGTCCTTCAGAGGCTGGATATCTTGAGAGGCAGAGCTACTGAGCTGACTCTAAAGAGCTGAGCTGAGCTGTGGAGAATCTAAGTCCAGAGAGACAGCCGGTAACAGTCCAGCTGCCCCTCTGCTCTCCTTTTCGTTTCACAGGCACAAAGCTTGTGCTCGATTATAGGTTGGCTTTTTTGCCCCAAGAAAGCTGGCTCATTTAGCTGTGCAACTGAATGCTATTTGTCACCTGATCTGGTTGTTCCACCTGCTCTCACCAGGCCACACCCTAGCATTCTTTCCTGGCCCCTTACCGCTGTTCTTATGAATTTTAGCACCTAAGACACTGTGTTCATTGACTTAAAATATATCCCATCCTGATAATATGCATGTCCTAGATTCACATTCTGAAGGTTCTAATTCTAAAACAAAGGGATGGTGCATCCCCCTAAATATTCAATTTACCTCTATGGTCTGAACCAGGATTGGACAGATGGATATAGTTGGGGTCTTAGAATGCTTCAATCAGGTGCTGATAACAGAGATTATATCTACTATAAAATTATTAAAGTGACAGTGCATACCTACTGCCCTGCTTTTGGGCACTGATCCAAAGAAGGAGTCCAGGGAGGCACTGAACATGGCATAAGGTGTACACGACTTCATCTACATCCTCCACTCCATTGAGAGGACCTGCTTCCTCTTAGAACTAAACTTATTAAAGTCCAGTGTCATCGCACTAGAAGAATTAGAAGCCTACCACCCACTCCAGGACAGCTAAAATATGTATTCTTCAACAATGCAATACCTTTCGTAGGTTTTGACTTTTTGGATAATGCAATTATGATTGTTGCAGGAATACAAATTGTATTGTTTTTTATTTATTTTGAGAATTTAAAAAATGTCAAACAGCATGTTATTTTTCATTCTATGTATCAACACATTACTTTTCAGTTATTTATGCTGTACTTTAATGATATGGGGTTTGTTATTCCTTATTGACATGAATGGGATAGCTATTTATCTCTTTGCCTTTTGTTTATATATTTTGGCCCTTGGACATTTAATCATTTACCCAGTCTTGTTAAATAACTGGGAGATAATATAGCAACAAAACCTATTCACTTATATTATCATAGGCTAACTATCGACGATGCTTTGATGAGGAATGGAACTGGGAATAAAATTATGATCCAGTAGAATCTCCTGCACACCATATTCCTAGATCTTTGGGACCCATGCCAAGCCCCTGACTAAGTCTCCCAATTCAGAGCATGTAAACACTAGTGATGCAAGAGAATTCTCTAGCTTTAGAGAGATGTAGCATGTAATGGTTTCCACAGTGGCACAGGAGACAGACCTGGAAAGGACACCCGAATCTGGTCAATGTAAGGAAAGCTGTTCAGCAGTAGGCCATGGCAGTTCTCAGTGACATCATCATTAGACTTCCCTGAAAACTCTCTTGTAACCTGGAGAGCCCTAGCTTTTCTGTTATGACACAAGTGTTGTCCTGACAGGAACTGCCTCTCAGATATTCCTTCAGTACCTCTCCGGTTTACTAATTGGCCTTTAATTCAGAGTAAACAGCCATTTGGGAGTGAGAAAAAACAGGATGAAGAGATCAGAGATGGGGAGAAGGAAGCTTGCCTTCTGTCTTAGTATAAAAAAGAAATAAGTGGTACTTGGGAAAGTTCAGAGAGCCCTTGGTAGGGGTTGAGTGGTATCGCTGAAGAGGTAGGCTTGATCTGAGCCTTACTCATATGGGAATCAAGTGTTGGAAGCTTCACAGAAGCATCTGCTCTTCCCTGTTCTTATGGTTCCTGGATGTCAGAGGGTTTTTATCATTCATTTCTTTATTCCCAAGCCAAGAGTTGGAGAGGGTACAGTTGTTTTCCTGAGAGCTATGGCACTTATTATTTTTGTCTAAAGAAAAAGGTCCTAAAGATGAAGGGATTGACAGGTATTGTGTCCTCAGCTCAGAGTAAACTCCTCCAAGCTTTGGATACCTATAGTGTTGTTTGCGTCTGACACTGATATCTGGGAGAGCGAAGTGCTTCTAGTTGCGACTTCATCATCTTTGTATTTCCTTGTGTATTACTCTGAATGCAACTTTAGATTTCTGAGTGAATAACTGTGATTAGTTGGCAGTTTTCTTTACTTTTATATCTTTCTTTTTTACTTTTTATCAAATTTTAGTGTTTTTAAACTGGATGAGTCTATATTTACATTTAACATACTATTACCTTTCTCAGTTTCCTGACCAAAAGTTCACTACCTGTTCACAATCCATTATTCTCTAACCATACTTCTGCTTCGTGACATTCCCTTGAACTGGGAGACAAACCAAGGTAGGACAAAGGGCTTCTCCTTCCTTTGGTGCCAAGAAGGCCATCCTCTGCCACATATGCATTTGGAGTCATAGGTCTCTCTGTCCATGTTCAGTCTTTGAATATTGATCTAGTACCAGAAAGCTTCGGTTCTTTGACATTGTTATTCTTTTGGGGTTAACAACACATTCAACTCTTGTAATCCTTTCTCAAAATCTTTCAACAAGATATCCATTTCAGTTCACTGGTTTGCCACTACCATTCACTTCTGTATTTGTCATGATCTAGCTGTGTCTCTCAGGAAATACCTATATCCAGTTCCTGATAAAATGCACTTCTTAGCTTTATAATTCTTATCTAGTTTGGTGGCTGAAATATATATATATATATATATATATATATATATATATATATTTTGGAGTCTCCTACAGTTATAAAGTTAGTGGGAATTTTAACATGGGTTCAGTGCAACTAGGTCAAGAATGTAGAATTGAAAAATGGCATTTGCAAATAGATTCCCTCCTGTTCTTATGAAACTATTGAAGTTGAGGTTTCCCTGGTACAGAAGCCATTCTTATCACTTCCAATCCTTCTCTATCTTACATTTTGCCTCAAGAAAGAATCATGGTAAAACATCAAAAAACCTCAAATCTACCCCTGAGACACTGGAACAGAGATATTGAAGAACCGAGATCAAAAGGGACCTGAGAACCAAATTCTATACTCCATGTGGTGCTATGCTTTACTGATATCTGGAAAATCTTGGATGATACAGGAATTTCGAGTTTACCATTTGAAGTAGGTACACCATATTTACACTGTTATAATCACTCTCTAGCTGGGCGCCTTTGTTGCGAAAATCATTGCAGAAAATGGAAGTGGAAAAGAGAATTTTTGAGTACACATTCAGAAATATGGATAAAATCACCTATCATGGAATATACAATAAAAATTAAATACACATGCATTCAATTAAAGGACTGTAGGGAAAATACTGGCCTTTGGGATACAAAGAAAATGAAGAAAATTGAACTGTGTGTCACAGGGATGAACCTGGGAATGAAAATATTATCTAGAAGAATCTCCTACACTCCCCTTCCTAAATCTTATTGACCCATGCCAAGACCCTGACTAAGTTTCCCCATTCAGAGCATGTAACCACTAATGAAGCAAAGAGAAGTCACTAGCTTTAGAGAGATGGAGTACATAAACATTTCCACTGTGTCACAGAAGACATACCTGGAAAGGGCACCCTCAAATCTTGTCAATGTAAGGAAAGCTCTTTAGCAGATAGGCCATGGCAAGTGTTAGAGTCATCATCATTAGTTCCTTCATGAAAAATCTCTGTTATCCTTGAGAGCCATAGCTTCTTCTGTGATGTCACAAGTATTGTGACTGCAACTGATCATTAGATGTTCCTTCATTACCTCTAGGATTTACTAATTGGCCTCTAATTCAGTGTAAATAGTCATTTGGGAGTGAGAAAAAAGAAGATGAAGAGATATGAGAAGGGGATTAACCTGGCTTTCTGTCTTGGTATAAAAAAAGAAAGACATATGTGGTCCTTGGAAAGCTCAGTGAGGCCAAGATAGGAATTGTGTGAGATCGGTAAAGAGATAGCCTTTATCTGACCCTTCCACATATGGGAATCATGAGCTGTGAGTCTCTCAGAAGCATCTGAACTTCACTGTTCTTATGGTTCCTAAAATTCAGAGACTTTATATCATTCATTTCTTTATTACAAAAGCCAAGTATTGTGAAGAGCACAGTGGTTTTCCTGAGCTTATGGCCTTTATTCTTTTTGTCAAGAAGAAAGGAACTAACAAAGAAGGGAAGTACAAATATTGTGTTCCTAGCTCAGAGTAAACACCATGCTTTGAATACCTATAGTGCAGTTTTTGTGTGACACTAATAATATGGAGACAGAAGTGCTTCTAGTTGAGACTTCATCGTCTCAATCTTTCGCTAGTATTACTCTGTCTCTCATTTTAGATTTCCAAGTCAATAGTTATGATTAGTTGGCAGGGTTTTTTTTTTTCTTTTATATCTTTCATTTTTTAGCAAATTTTATTGCTTTTTTAACTGGATGTTTCCCTATTACATTTGAAATGTTATTTACTTTCCCAGTTTCTTGCACTTAAGATCCCTAACTGGTCCCCCTACCCATCTTCTATAACCCTCCTTACTACCCCTTGACATTCCCTTGAACTTGGAGTCAAACTAAGGGTGGAGCAAGGACTTCTCCATCAGTTGGTGCTCACCAAGTGCATCCTCTTCCACATATGTAGTTGGAGCCATAACTCTGTCCATGTACATTCTTAAATCTAGTATCAGAAAGCTCTGGTTCATTGGCATTGTTGTTCTTATGGTGCTAAAGCCCCTTAAGCTCTTGTAATCTTTCATGAACATCTACAAACAAGAATTCCATTTTCAGTTTACTGGTTTTCCACTAGCATTCACTTCTGTATCTGGCATAATCTAGCTGTGTCTCTCAGGAAATCTGATTCCTGGAAGAATGCAGTTCATACCTTCATCAATCTTGTCTAGTATTGGTGGCTGATGTATATATATGTACTTTTGGTGGCTGCTACAGCTTTGAGTTTAGGTAGAATTTTAAGATGAATTCTGCACATCTAGGTCAAGACTGTAGAATCCACAAATGGCTACTCCAAATAGACTCCATCCTGTTTTTTTTTTTTTTGAAAATACTGAAATTGAGGCTTCACTGGTCCTCAAGTCATTCCTCTCCATGCCCAGCCTCCTATATCTTATGTTTGGCCTTAATAACGAATCATGGTAAAATATCCAAAACCCTCCAGTATGGCAATGAAACACAGCAAGGTAGATATTGCAGAACTGATATCAAGTGGGAATAGAGGACCGAATTCTATAGTCCATGTGATCCTTTCCTTTATTAACGTCTGGTAATTTTTGGATAAAATAAGTATTTGGGAGTATGTCATTTGAAGTCTGAACACAATATTTCCATTATTATGCTTACTCTATAGATGGGTGCCTTTGTTGCCAAAATCATTTCAGAAAATGGAATTGGAAAACAGAATTTTTGAGTACACATTCAGGAATATTATAAAGTCCCCTTTCAAAAAATGTACAATAAGAAAATATAATATAATATTCATTCTATTAAAGGACTATAGGGAAAATCCTAGTGTTTGGGAAACAGAGATATCTGAGAAAATAGAACTAAAGGCCATAGGAATGTACCTGGGAATAAAATTATTAACCAGAAGAATCTCCGCCACTCCAGGTTCCTAATTTTTTTCTACCCATGACAAGCCCCTGATTATTTTTCTCCATTCAGAGCATGTAAACAATAATGAAGCAAAGAGAATTCTCTAGCTTTAGAGAGATATAGTATGTAAAGGTTTTCACTGTGTAACAGGAGACACTGCTGTAAAATGCACCCTTGAATCTAGTCAATGTTAGTAAATCAATTCAGCAGGTAGACCATGGCAATTCTCATTGATATCATCATTAGGCCCTCCATGAAAAAAAATCTCCTGTATCCTGCAGAGCCCTAGCTTCTTCTGTGATGTCACAAGTCTTGTTGTGACAGCAATTTAATCTCAGATATTCCTTCAGGCCATCTAGGGGTAACTAATTGGCCTCTAATTCAGAGTAAACAAACATTGGAGGGTGAGAACAAAGAGCATGAATTGATCAGAGATGAGGAGAAGGAAGCTGGCCTTCTGTCTTGGTAATAAAAAAGGAAGAAATGTGTAGTCTATGGGAAAGCTCATTGAGTCCTGGGTAGGGATTGATATGGGTTGGATGAAGAGATAGCCTTGTCCTGAGCCTTCCACACATGGGAATCAGGAGCTGGGATCCTCTCAGAATCACCTGCACTTCCCTGATTGATATGGTTCCTGGAAGTCAGAGATTTTATACAATCAGTTTCTTCATACCAAAACCAGTTCTTGGGAAGGGCACAGTTGTTCTCAGCATCTAATGAAATGATTGCTTGTTTTGTTTTCTTTGAATTTGTTTTTATAGTGAGATTAGTTTGATTAGTGATGAGGTTCTATATACTGAACTATCCCTGTATCTCCAGGATGAAGCCTACTTGACCATGTTGGATCATTGTTTTGATGTGTTCTTGGATTTGGCTTGCAACAAATTTACTGAGATTTTTTGTAGGGATATTCATGAATAAATTGATCTGAGAACAAAGAGAACACACACAGAAGGACTGAGAGAGAAGGTCTGAACTGGAAGGACAGAGACAGATGGACTGGGCTGGAGAGGGGCTGAGCTGAAAAGTCCGGTTTGAGATAAGGAGAACTGAGCTAAGTAGAACTGAGCAAAAAGATCTGGGCTGAGAAGAAATGTAGAGATGAAAACTTATGTAACATAAGAGAGCAATCTGCAGAATGCAGAGGAAAAGAGGAAAGAAGAAGAAGCTGGAAAGAACAGAAGGTGCAGGCAGATTTCTCCTAACCATGGGACAGAAAAGGTCATCTCTTAATAGCAATGCAGGCTTACAAGCGTTTTCTTTTGCAAACTTGGTTTTAATTCACTTAGCATTAAAAAGGTAGAAGTGATTTCTTTCTCTCTGTAATAAAGATTGGAGTTCATCTTTCTGTACTGGTCCTTGGTCTTTTGCTCCACATGCATACGTAAGTATGGATGTCTGTGTAAGTATGTAATCATGAGAATGTATGCGTGTGTGTGTGTGTGTGTGTGTGTGTGTGTGTGTGTGTGTGTGTGTAAGAAGTAATTGTGAGATTGCATGTAAGTTGGGCCCAGCTGAATTTGAGTGGAAATGTATCAATGCACATTTGTTGAATCCAGGTGTGAAATTAAATGTTTATGCATATTTGACTACGTAAAAGTTTTTACTTCTGTAAGTGCTATGCACTTCTCATGGTTTAATAGAAGTTTATTGCTCCAAGCTTCTCCCTAGCCTGTCAAGGAAAAAGCATAAGGACTAAAGGGAAAAGGCTCCAGCAAGTAATCTTCTACTTTATCTCCTGCTGTTTTAGAATGAGGTGGTAAGTTCCAGAGACTGCAGTATCTGGTCTCAGATGGCAGACCAGTTACAGTAGCAAAGCATAGTGACTTAGACACAGATAAGTAAGTCAGATACAGTAACATAGTAACTTCGACTTAGATAAGTAAACTTATTGTTATACAGCAACACGAAATATCTTGCAAGACAAAATCTTAACACATATATCGTAAGACAAAGTCTTACCTTCCGCTAATAGTTTTCATCCTCAGCTTCCTCAAGAAAAACCAACAGGAGAAAGAAGATCAATCTTAGGGCTGACCCATGGCAAAGAGGTGTATTATTTGTTTTAGGATGAAAGGGTGTATTGATATATATTAAATATATTTGGTTCATACCTTGTTATTTTCTTTGTGTCTTTGCTTAGTTCTCTTTCCATGATCTGTCCATTTATGAGAGTGGGGTATTAAACTCTCCAACTATTATTGTATATGGTATTATGTATGCTGTGAGCTTTAGTAAAGTTTCTTTGATGAATGTAAATGCTCTTCAATTAGGAGCATAGTAATTCAATATTGAGTTTTTCTTGTTATATTTTTTGTTTGATGAGTATGAAATGTCCTTCATTACCTTTTTTCATGATTTTTGCTTGAAAGTTTCTTTCATTTTATATAAGAATGGTTATACCAGGTTCTTTCTTGGGAACATTTGCTGGGAAATTATTTTCCCGCCTTTCACTCTGAGGAAGTATTTGTCTTTGTCATTGAATTGTGTTTACTTTATGCAGCAAAATGCTGGGTCATATATATATATATATGTGTGTGTGTGTGTGTGTGTGTGTGTGTGTGTGTGTGTGTGTGTGTGTGTGTGTGTTCAGTTATTGTTTGTCATTTTATGTAACATTGAGTCCTTTGATGTTTAGTGATATTTGGGACCAATTGCTAATTTTTTCTATTTTTTGTTAGATGTCAAATTATGTTTCTATGGCTATCTTCTTTAACTTCTTTTGTGATTTTTTTTCAAAGTCGATTATTTTCTTGCTTTGTTTGGGGTGTAGTTTCCCTCTGTGTGCTGGAATTTTAGATCTAATATCTTTTGAAGGACTGGATTTGTGGAAATATATTTTGTAAATTTGCTATTCTCTTGGCATATCTTGGTATCTCCATCTATGTAGTTGAGAGTTTTTATAGTAGCATGGGCTGACATTTTTGTTCTTTCAGGATCCGTGTGATATATGCCCAGGAACTGCTAACTTTCATAGTGTGTTTTATGAAGTCTGGTGGAATTCTGATAGGTCTTCCTTTTTATGTTAAATTACCTCTTTCCCTTACTGCTTTAATATTTTTTCTTTGATTTGTGCACTTTATATTTTTACTATTATATGATGGGAGAGATTTCTTTTCCGGTCTAATTTTTTGGAGTACTTTATTCTTCTCATATGTTGTCTCTTTCTTTAGGTTAGGGAACATTTCTAGTATAATTTTGATGAAGATATTTACTGGCCCTTCAAAGTGGGAGGCTTCATTCTCTTCTATACCTGTTAGCCTTAGGTTTTATCTTCTCATTTTGTCTGGGATATCTGGGATGTTTTGGTTTAGGAGTTTTTGTGTTTTGCATGTTTTGACAGTTGTGTCAATGTTTTATATGATATGTTCTGCCCCTGAGAATCTTTTCTGTAATTTATATTCTGTTGTTTGATGCTTGCATTCTTGACTCCTAATCTCTTTCCCAGGTTTCCCATATCCAGAGTGTCTCTTTTTGTGTGTTGTTGTTGTTGTTGTTGTTCTTTTTTTGTTGTTCTTGTTGTAGTTGTTGTTTCTGTTTAAATCTTTACCTGCTGATGGGTTGTTCAATTCCTCCACCAGTTTGGTTATTGTCTCCTGTAATTCTTAAATGTGTTTTGTGTTTCCTCTATAAGGGCTTCCATATCTTTACATCTGCTGTCCTGCATTTCTTTGATTTATGTCCTTCTTAAAATCCTTTAACATCATCATGTTAAGTTATTTGAAGTACAAACATCTCTTTTTCTTTTCTATTGGGTTGAGGGTATCCTAGCCTTTCCTTTGTGTGAAAACTGGGTTCTGATGATATCATGTAGCCTTGGTTTATGTTGCTTAGGCTGTTACACTTCCCTCTCGCCATCTATTTATCTCTGGGGTCAACTGGTTTTACTTTCTCTGACAACGGATTGATCCTCCTGTAAGCCGGTATGTCAGCACTCTAGGGAGACCACCTCTCTCCTGAAGGATCTTGTGTACCAAGAGCTGTGGATCAGGTTCAGCTACAAGGAAGAGATGGAAACCAAAAGTATCCTGTAACAGACTGCCCCTCTGTTCCTGGGTTCTGAGGGATCCAGGCAGTTCCTTCGGAAGAGTGGTAGTCTCTCCTTGATCTTGAGTGTGTCAGCACTCCTGCAAGTCCAGCCATTTCCTGGTGGGATCTGGGGACAGAGAGCTGAGGTATAGGTTCAGCTCTGGAAACACAGCTTTGGGTCCTCTTGGTTTTTAATCTTTCACTGAAACAGCTCACAAAAGAAATTTGACTCCCTGACCAGTAAGCTCCTAGGAATCATCATCTCTCTGTCTCTTCAGAGATGGGACCACAAACATATGGCACGTGGCATTTTTACATGGGTGCTGTGAATTATATTTAGGTATCTCATTCTTTCATGTCAAATGTATTCCCAGCTGAGATAATTGCTCAGTGAACAAAGTGTTGTGTTGAATATGAAATAGAATATCTGTGACTAATTAAAATGTTTAGGCAATGTCAACTAGGCCATTGAATTGTAATATATTGAAGAACTGACATAATTACTACATGTTGGTCTACCCAATGAATGGAATGAATATTCATTAAAACGAAGAATAGTATAAAGTTTATTTTTTACAACTGACTGAATCATGTAATAAATAATAAGTCTCCATTGATGTACCAGGTCCATAAGTGGTATAGATTAGAAATGAATAAAAAGCATTTTGAATTTCTTTTATAAAAATTGCATTATAGTACAAGAAAAAAGAGATAAATGAATGCATAAATCAGTGTGTTGGAGTTGATATTATGCAAGTAATTGAAGAATCTATTTTAGAAATAAGGTAATGGAGATTGTCTTAAGGAAGTGACATTTAAGTTAAATTTGATGAGAAATAATTGAACTATATTTTGGGAAAAATCACAGTAAATATAAGGTCGATAAAAGGATGAAGACCTTGACATATCCAAAAAGTAAATATGAGACTAGTTTTTATTGATTAAGAGATAGGAGAGTGGTCCAAATAAAGCTGAAGCTTAGGCAATGTCACATATGGGAATATAGAAACAATATTAGAGACATAATTTTCATTTACTGAAAATATCTTAGAAAGCATTGAATAGTTTTAAATAAGTTTGTTTAACTCACTATGTATATAGTAAGGGACTCCGGTTGCTTATGCATTATGAAAAGATACATAGACTGATTTGAAGAATGTTTTTGAAGTCTAAATGGAGGTAATGTCAATGATAATGAAAAACAGTCATCCCAGAGATCTATGTTGGAAATTGATGTGTTTTGTAGTAGAATGAGGGTGGGGTGGGCAGGAAGAAAAGAAAGACAATGTCTTTCTTTGAGCAAATGAAAAGATGTTGGTGTTATGTATTCTGATGTGGAATATTTCATGATAAGTGGGTTTAGGAGAATTTAAAAAGAATTTATTTTAAGTCGATTTACTTGAAGATGCTTGAAAGAACCTCTAACTCACTAGACATTCCTACTTACTCTTCATGGTTTGGTGATTTAAGCCATTACTCAGACCATTACTAGCTGTTATATAATAAAAAAACTTACTTTAATATCTACATTTTTTCAAGTTATATCTGGGAGCACTTATTTAATTAAGAGCAAACCTATGATTATACGACATGCTTATTTAGTATATTCAGACAAATTATTTGTCCATTTACTTACTACAAACATTTTGGATATCAATTAGAATTTAATCCTAGTTTATGGGGGCTGACACACCGTTTGATTAGAATTTACTTGCTCATGAATGTGAATTTCACAGAAAGAAGTCATTTGCTCATATTTTGTAAATTTACAAACCCTAGAAGAGTAAAAATATATAAAAAATTCTAGCTCTTCCACTTTTATCTTTAGTATTTTAGTGTGTTATAATATACATACAAAAATTCCTAATCCAGATTGTTTAACAGTAAGTGAAACATATCAATTTCATTTTTTCTTTTTTTTTCTTTTTTTTTTCAGAGCTGGGGACCGAACCCAGGGCCTTGCGCTTGCTAGGCAAGCGCTCTACCACTAAGCTAAATCCCCAACCCCATATCAATAGCATTTTACAACTATGTATAATATATGCTTTCAGAAAATTTTCATGACTTCAACACAACATGGCCATTGGGAACAGAATAATACACTAATAAGGAAAGGCGGAAAATGATTGACACATGCACTGTTCTTGGATTGAAATTTAACAATCATGCGAGTTATAGAATAGAGCTTTGAAAGTAGAGTCAAAGAGAGGATGAAAAATACCGAGGAAGAGTAGATAAATTGAATTCTTGCTACATGAAAGAAAACACTGGATCTGAAGGTAAGGCACATTTTAAATAATGACCCTCGTCTTCTTCCACTATTTATTCAATGCTTTGGTATTTGTTCCTATATTCTGTTCCAGAAACATCTCAATGATTCTCGCTATTCTTAAATAAATGAACATGCCGTTCAGATGATTTAATGGTCCACATTATCTTAATGTTCTACTATATCTTTAGGTATTAAAATTATAGAGAATTATTTTGACTAGAGTAAAATTTTATTGTTTCTTTATCATAAGAGAGAAGCAATTATTTACAGAGAATGAATGTCAATAGGGGTTTAAAGCATATATATATATATATATATATATATATATATATATATATATATATATAATGAGCTCAATCATTTATATCTTCTCCAAAGGTTACTGATAAAATGTTACTACACATATAGTACGTAAAGGGAGTGATATATAGAAATAAAAACATCACCTATTCAGCAACAATCATCTATTATCCCCATAATGAAAGGCAATCCTAGGAAGAGAAGATCGTACAGCCACATTGCAGGATAAATCAGCTTCATTCAAAATGAGGATTGAGCTGGAAAGTGATTTGAACTAAGTATAGTTAAGAATAATGTAAATAAGTTTAATGTTATGAGATCTGGTTTACCTTTTATGGTTGCCTTTTCCCTTCTTAACTTGGGCAGTCACATTTCTGCTCTGCTGAATGAGACATCTCCACCTTCTCTGCCCTCAGATATTTCAGATTGTCACTTGGTCCTCAGAACATCATTATACCTGGGGATGCATTTTTCTTCTTGGAAATTTGAAATGTTCTTATTTCCTGACTTTAGAGACAGGGTTAAAAGCAAGTGGGAAGTGAGTGACATAGATTCCATAACTCTTCTGTATTATTCCCTCAATGGGGGTTTTCCGAGGATGGGATACTTGAGGTAACTAGAAAGGAAAGCTGCTGCTTTATTTGAAATATTTTCTTACCTCATTCTGTGCTCCTGTAAAGGGCCCAGCCTTATCTCTCAGACCTGGCCATGTTCCTGTCACTGCTCCCCTGCCTATCTCTTGCAGCTCTTAATTCTAGTTCCTGCTTGCCACGCTAGGTTTCATCTTGACCAGATTCAGCTCATTTTCCTGTGATCTTGCTCTGAAAATAACATAAGTTGTTTTTTTTTTATTTTGTTTCATTTTCAGACTTTTAAATGTTTATGTAGGCTTTTGTTTTTCCTCTTTTATGGAATCCTTAGAGGAGAATCATTCAGGGATGTCTGTTTTGATTGGAATGAGAACATAATGAAAAATGTCTTTTTAATTTTACAATACATTTTCATATCTAAGTTTTTCACTAACATAAACCCACCATGCTAGTTTATCTCCCTGTCTTGTCCTGAGTTGTTTCTTCCCATTGCTACTTGGATACTGGCTCTTACGACTTACTGCAGAACCAAGTGCTGGCATACACGAGGAAGGAGTTTATTCTTCTACACTTTTCTAACCCGTTTTAGATGTATCTTCCTTCTCACTTGACCTATTTGAATTAGTTTGGATCACTGTACTCAATAGTATAGTACTATAGTGCTTGGGCCTTGAAAATATCTATTATTATTGCCTTGTCATAGTTTTACAGCTCAGGGTTGGGCTTAGTTACATTTTGGATCTTTAGTTCAAGAAGTTTGTGAACTTGAGAAAACCTAGGCAGCAGCTACCAATACTATCAAATGGTACTTTAATACATGAGGGCTATAAAACCTTTAAAAAATCATGGAAAAAGCAGTCTGAGATTCCTGTTTCTGTAAAGTACCTGAAAAACATGAAAGGGAGAAAGACCATGGCCCACTCACTTTTGCCTTCACATAGGGTGCTCAAAGGTGACTTTACTTTTGGTGCCTTTTCTGGTTAGAGCATAAAGTAGTTTGCGGTAATGGTTTGCTCCTATTAATTTACCCTTTTGTTATTTTTTTTTTTGTTTTTTGTCTTCATTATTCCCATTAGGACCATGGTTCCTCACTTTGTATAGATAAAAGGTGGATTCAGTGCAGGTATTATTGTCCTGGGGAAAAACCCACAATTTTGGGAACAAATGTTCGCAATTATATAGTTGACCATGTTTTGAAATTCTTCCTTGCCATCACTTTCTTGTAGCAACATAATTCTTTACTTCCTCTTCAATTAATTGTATTGGCCACCCTATAATCCCATTATGTATCGCTGTGTAGGGGTTAAAGGGATTCTTTAAATTTTCTGTGGTATGTGGTTTTATTCTTCCATAAATTATTTCCCACCACTACAGGAGCACAGCCCACTACCTGGCATTATTGCATGCTGGGATCATTGGGGAATGGTAGTGTGAAATTCATCACTCTTCTTTTTGTCAGAGATTCCTATTTTTAATAAGTAATCCATCCTATAGAAATAGCTAATTAACTCTTGTATTCTCCTTCATATATGGCTGCTTCCGTGAATAAATTGCATTTTCCATTGATAAACAATAATAAAGTCCCATAAAAGCACGAACATACATAAGGAGGGAAACGTGTTCACACAGAAAAACATTTAAAATGGAGAAAAAATATAAACAAAATGAGATCAAAAGTTATAGCCAGAAATTATGAAATTAAAAATTTCCATTATAACACTACAAATTTGTAAGGTTAGATAATACAACTATGTATCCAAGCAAAGAGGAAAACATTAAATGCAATGTATGCACTAAGAGTTAACTCAAAATGTATAAAAACCAAGATTGGAATGTAGCACTCACTCTTGCTGCTCTGGAGGCAAAAATGGAAGGACTACCACTAGGTTTAACCCAGTATTTATTGCATAGTGACAAACTATCAAGAAAGACGATGTTTCAAAATACCACATAAATAAATCATTGATAATTTAAACAAATACAAAAATAGTAAAATATGGAAGAGAGCCCTAGTCCATGGTGATCTGATAGGATGCATAGGATTACATCGGTATTCTGGTATCTATTGATGCCTGTAACATGAATGAGTATATGGTCAAATTTGGAGAAATTACAATGGGGTGCAGAGGAAAAGGTATATTAGGTGATTTACTATGAAATGTTACCTAAATACCTGTTAAATCCATTTGGATTTTTCAAATTATTGAAATAACTTATTTTATTTTAACCATATCTGTTTAGTTTCAGGTTTCCATAAATTGTCCGTTGATGAGAGTGCGGAATTAAAGTCTCCAACAATTTATTGTGTGGTGCAATATTTGCTTTGAGCTATAGTTATGTTTATTTTATGAATTTATGTGTCCTTGCATTTGAAACATAGTTGTTCAGAATTGAAAGTTCATCTTAGTATTATTTTTTATTTGACAAGTATGGTTACCTTCCTTATCATTTTTGATAAATTTTCGTTGAAAGTCAATTTTATTCAATATTAGAAAGGCTACTCCAGCTTGTTTCTTGGGAACATTTGCTTAGAATTTTTCTCCAGGCTTTTACCCTGAGATACTCTTTCTTTGTTACTAAGGTGTATTTCCTGTATGCAGCAAAATCTTGGGTCCTCTTTATGTATTCAGTCTCTTAGTTTATTTCTTCTATTTGGGGAATTGTGTCCATTGATGGTTAGAGATATTAAATGAAATGGACAGTTGCTTCCTGTTATTTTTGTTGTTAGAAATGGAATTACAATTGTGTGGCTATCATCTTTTTGGGTTTGTTGAAAGATTAATTCCCTACTTTTTGCTAAGGTGTAATTTCCTTCCTTGTGTTGGAAGTTTCCATTTACTATCATTTGTAGGGTTGGATTTGTGAAAAGATATTGTATACATTTGGATTTGTCATGAAATGTCTTGTTTCTCCAACCATGGTAATTGAAATTTTCACCAGATATCCTCGCCTGAAGATCCAGAATGAATGCACACAACTATGGACACTTTTTCTTTGATAAAGATGGTAAAACCATGAAATGGAAAAAAGGCAGAATTTTCAAGAAACTATGGTTCAACTGGATGTCAGCATATAGAAGATTCAATTATGTAAACAAACTCCTGGGGGGGGCAGATGATCATTTTATAGATGCTGATAAAAAATTTAAAAAGAATCAATATTGCTTCATGTTATAAGTCTTGGAAAAAATCAGGAATTCAATGCACATACATAAACATAGTAAACATTCTAAAAAAAAAAAAAAGTAGCCAGATCTTGGATGTCTTCCTGAAAGTTGCTGACCAGCAAGATCCCAAAAGCCCTCACAACTTTACAGGTTGTTGCCATTATTCTTCGTAGTACTCCAGAACTTGATGGTAAGAAACTATTGCTAAGGACACTGAATCCTTTTGGTCACAGTTCACAGAAGGGTCAATCTGAAGTTGAGGTGGAAGCATTCCTCTATAATGGCTAGCCTTCATTGTTCAAGAAAGTGCTATGTAGGCTTCCAGGGGAGAAAATCATCTACAACCATACTCGGGGGTGAAACATTCAAGCGAAAATGTCAGGCAAGATGTGCCCCTAATGTGTTAGTGGCATCGAAATCATGGGATTAACCAGTGGCTTTCCAATTGGATATAAGGCATATTCCATACGAGGGAATACACAGCACGTTCTGTAAACTGGTCTAGAACCTATTGTTAGGGTGATATAGGCCCTATGAAAGAACCTAATGCTAAATACATTGTCAAACTTCCTTCCAAACATCCATATTTGTATCTATAGATCAGTGTTGCACTCAGTTCTCATCAAAGAAGAAGCCTATGACTACCATGGGCAGAGACGTACCGCTGGACAAAGTGCTGGGAATCAGTGGTGTTGAACTGTTTAGGTGGAAATAGGACAGCTAAGTCTTCTCCTCCACAACTCATAGAACATCATGAAAGAGTGTGTAGAAGGAATATAAGAACCAGAAGATGGGGAAGTGGACAGCAAACGGATATCTTTTAGATAGGACCTAGTCATTGAACTCTTAAACTGATGGGGGCTATGGTCATAGGCACAAGACTGGGCCCCTCAACACTTCACTAGAGATAGGAGAGGCCATAAAGACCCTCCCCTCCCTTGGCAATCAACATTTATTGGAGGAGGAGTTCTATCCTGCAGGCTTAGATTTTTCAAGACCTACTTTAGTAAGAGTTCTTAACCCTTTAACCTTCCACTAGCCCACCACCCACCAGAGATAGTGTAAAGGAAAGGATAATAGGTCAAACAAAGGATGATCTGGACCTGCTTAGAAATAGTTCTCTGGGGAGATTTCAATCTTCATCATCAGGATATCAGTTCAGTTGACATGAATCAGCAGAGGTAGGTTGATCTACTTGCAAACACCATTCACGAATCACCAAGGACAGTTCAACCCAGAAGAAATTGCTGAGCTCTTCCAATTGGCCTGGCTTCCAGGAGGCAGCAAGAAGCCACCGCAATGTCACCACAAGAAGTTCTCTGGTGCTTTTCTCTCTACAAAGTCATGACAAACAATGGTCAGTGAAGACGGAAAGTTGAACCAATGCCACAGCATGGTCAATGAAGACCAGTGTCATCAAAGTCCAATGAGCATCAGCTAAGAGTGGCAAGGCATGCCAATGCCATGGTGTTGCCCACTGCTGTCCAGGGTTATACTCCTACCCTTTCTAAACATCACATGACCTTTTCCCAGGCAGGTACCAGAAACACCATGTGTTTGTTTTCAGCAAAAAGTCCTCTCCTAAGACAGTTTTCAGAACTACATCCATGACACAGTTGAGACTCCAAAGAAACCAGAAATTTCTCCTTCACTACCTTCTTCATTCCTGTACCCATACATAAGTTGTTCTGTCGAATTCCTCTGTACTCATGTAATTAATTAAACTTAGGGATTACACACAGAAAGGAGACATAAAATAGGAGGGGGACTTATTCAAAATATCGGTGCGAATTGGAGAGGGAATGGCGTGTAAGAAGAGGTTAAATGAGGGGATGACGGAGGAAGATGAGGGAGGAAGCAAGGGAGAACTGAAGTACGGGTTGGGAGAATGAAGGAGGGGGATGAGGGAGGGGAATTGGGAAGGGAAATACAGAAAGGAAATGACTAAAACTCATTATATTAGTATATGAAATTGTTAAACAAAAACATCAAAATCGTCTTTTTTTTTAAACAAAGTTTAATGTTTCTCTTTATAGAGGGTCAATCATTACAATTTAGGGCTTATTTTGTTGTATCAATTTTGTCTTTAAGGCTTTTTTTTCCTTCGAGGATATTGTCAGATGTGAAGTTTTAGTTCGAGTCAGTGCCGTCCAGGGTTCTGTGTAACTGAAAAATCAAGTCAATAAAAACTTTGTATTTATCATCAAAATCCCCAGGGAGTTCTCTCCAGTAATTTTCCATTTATCACACTCCACCCACAGCCCTTCTCAAAATGCTGGTTGAATTAAGTACTGCCACTGAATAGGACCCAAGTTCAAACCAGTGGAAGTGGGAAAAACCAACTAAAAGCAAACAAAGTAACAAACAGCAAAACTTCTTCCCTCTGCATCTGGGATTCCATTTTATGGTTTTGGAGAGTCTACTACACTTAACAAAATGAAAGAGTAAAGTCTGAGGTGGTGTTTAACTTGAAACCTGCAAATGGTGGGGAGGTGGGGGTAGGCTGTCAGGGTGGTTACTCTCTTGAAGATGTATGTAAACACCAAAGCTGAGAATGAAGAGAACCTCCAAGTGAAATCGGCTATGCAAAAATTAATTAATACAAGAGTGTATCACACTGAACATTCACACAAATAAATCACACCAAAAGTCTTGAATGCATGTTTACATACATCAAGTTATGCTGTGTTTGGGGGGTTGTATAAACAATGATTGTGTGTAACTGGAGAGGTGGATTGGTTGTTGAGAACCGTTACTGCTCTTTCAGAGCACCTGAGTTCAGACCCTGGCACCAACATGATTGCTCACAATCATTGATTACTCTTGTTCAGTTCTGTGCCCTGCTCCTGTCTCTTATCTTGATGAATACACATGTGGTCTTGAGGGAAACTGACTTGAGCCCTGTGGCCTCCAATGTCTTATTGACACCTATACCTGCTTTTCTTCCCCAAGTTTCTTGTGGCTTCTGTATATGTATCTTTAATCAGATACATAAATGCAACGGAAACACCCATATATAGAATTTAAAACAAGGAAACAAAGAAAGAAAGAAAGAATCCTGAACACCCTCCACGTCTGCAAAGTTACCATCACACACCAGTTGCTATGCTTTCCCCATCATGATGGATGGTACCAGCTCAAACAATGGGTCAAAATAAACATTTCCTATCTCTTTTTTATTGGAATTTTATGTATTTAAATTTCAAATGTTATCCCCTTTCCTGGATCCCCTCTCTCCCATTCTCTATACCCCTGCTTCAGTGATGATGCTTTTCTACCCACCCACTCCCATGTCAACACCCTGGCATTCCCTCACATTGGGGAAATGATCCTTCACAAGACCAAGGGCTTATCCTATTGATGACAGACAATGCCATCCTCTGCTATATATCTGGCTGCAGCCATAGGACCCTGCATGTGTACCCTTCGATTGGTGGTTTAGTATCTGAGAACTCTTGGGGGGGGTCTGGTTGTTTGATATTGTTGCTCTTCCTATGGGGATGCAACCTCCTTCAGCTCTTTTAGTCCATTCCTTAAGTCCTCCTCCATTGGGGTCCGGGTGCTCAGTCTAATGATTAGCTGTAAGCATCCTCATCTGTATCAGTAAGGCTCTGGCGGAGCCTCTCAGGAGACATCCTTATCAGACTCCTGTCAACAAGCACTCCTTTCTTCGTTAAGTTTTTGCTTTGTATTTTGTCATAGCAACAACAAGCAGAATCAATATGCTCCCTCTTCATATAAGGTCCATGTGATTTAGAATCAGTGCTTCACTGAGCCCTGTAGGGTTCTCTTGGCCCCATCCACAGAGCCTGGAGAGTACATGGACCCTCAAAGGGACTTGGTGTGGCCATGGTCAGCATAGAGTCTTGATGATCTATTCTCTTTGTGAGAAACAAAACTTCATGTCATTGATAAATACAGTCAAGGAGAGTATCATATGTAGCTATCGTAGAGTCTATTTTTGTATACTTATTCTCAGTTGCCCTCATTGGGAGTCAGGGACACTGCGAGGCGCTGAGAACATCTCAGTTCTGAGGACCACCTTCTGCATTCCGTGAGAGCATTCATAGAACTTGGCCCTGGAATTCAAATTCTTAGCTCAAATATCTAGCTTTTCCTTTCAGGTGTAGCTATGTCTTGCACCTATGACTTCTAACTCAAATCAAAACCTATAGGTTTGGGAGAAAAATGGTCTCATGGTAATGGGAAATGTATCTGATATGCATGCCTTCGATATACTTTTCCAAGTGAAATTTAGGGAAGAAAGGTGTGATCAGACACCCAAAAGACAACCTAAATCCTAAATTCAAATTCTTTGAGTATTTGTCCTAATGCAGCTGTGTGTGTGTGTGTGTGTGTGTGTGTGTCTACACATATTTCTGTGTATGTGCATGAGGAGAACAGAGGGAGACCCTGCACATCTCTTCATTCATCTTCCTCTTCTTTAGTTTTTGAGACAAAGTCTCGTACTGATCCCAAAACTCACTGTTCCTGGCTATCATAGGCATCCCACACATGTTATCCCCTTTCCTGGTTCTCCCCTTTCCCATATCCCTCTCCCCTTGCTTTTATGAGGATGCTCTACCTCACACCCACCCACACCTCAACACCCTGGTATTCCCCCACACTGGGGAAATGAGCCTTCATAGGACCAATGTATTCTCCTCCTACTGATGCCAGACAATGCCATCCTCTGCAATATATGTGGCTGGAGACATGGGATCCTCCATGTGTCCTGTCATTATCCCTCCAATGATGTGTTATGGGCTGTCATGCAGGTGCTGGTAATTTCACAGCAGGCACTGCTTCCCACAAAACTATCCTACCAGCTTGCATTTTATCCCATGTTACTGGCATGCTGGAGATCCTGTATTTTGTTTATTTGGCCCATAGCTAGATGCTCTTTCTTGGACTATAAGTCAGTGATCTACCTACCTAATGCCGCCACCCTTTAAGACAGTTCCTATATTATTATGTTCCTTGATGACAAAATTATTCTTATTGCTACTTCATAGATGTAATTTTGTTACTGTTATGAATCATAGTATGTAATCATTTTGGAGACTGAAGTTTGTCAAAGGGATCATGACCCACACACAGTTTGTGAACCACAGCTATAACTGGTTGGTGGCAAGATATATTTGAAGGACAAACTGGGGAAGACAACCACCAGGCCTGGTTCCTAAGGCCATCATTTTATGGACCTAATTCACCTCTTTACCTCCTTAAATATGGAGTCATGGGAGGAGCGTTTTTCACTTTGAATAAATCAAACATTAACAGAGACACACGGTAGGTCCTTGCTACCATTTTGTAATTTCCTTCCCCAAAACCCCACATTATAAACATCATCGAAAGCCAAGAAAATAGGCATACAGATCTGTCTGTGTGAGGTACTGCCCACAATTCATTTTGTTTACCTGGGCCTCAACTTTAGAAGACTGCAAGCATTAGCCATTTGAGAAATCCATTTCCAGCTCTTTTTTTTTCCAGCTCGTTTTGTTGAAGAAAAAAAATCAAGCTAAATAGAACAATAGAGATGGAGTGTACAGGACGGGTTGGGTATTTAGAGCTCTTAAGGAAAGCTCGCACAAAGTGAGGTATGTCAAAATACCTCAGCTGACTCAGAAGAAAACAGGTGAGTAACATAGGAAGCCTGGGGCATGAACAACAGGGATGAAGGTGTCTTTCCAAGGCAGGGAGACAGAACAGAGTATCCTTCCTTGGGCTAGTTGAAGTGAGGAAACAAGTGGTTCTCCACATAAGTCATCGCACACTGAGCTGGCTCATGAAGATATGGACCAGTAGACTCTCCAGTGCCTGAGGTTGAAATGCAGCTGTCCCCACACCAACCCACATAGGAACAAGCACTTTTTCCAAGGAGAGGTGCTTGAAGACTTCATTGTTTGAAACAATCTTCTCTGAAGGGCAGGTCTCCAATTCCTTAGCAAGAATGGCATCATGTATTCAAACTTGTCGTCTTTCCAAATCTGCCATCTCTGTGAAGCCCCATCTTGAAGGTCTTGGCCAGGGCACCTGGCTTTCTGAACTGATGTCTCCAACAGGTTTACTAAAGTCTCAGCTTTGCAGTTTTCGATGGATTACCTGTGCCTTATCTAGAGTGGAAACAGGGAATCAGTTCTGGCCTGTCTGTGTCCCTGGAGGTAGTAGGTGCTTATAGAGAGCAGGTGAAGGAATTATAGACATGAAAGTGCTAATCCATTCTTCGGGTGCAAACTCTTTTATACAATTTTTTATACATTTTTAAATCATTTAATAAAGTAAGTCAATATCCCAGACAGGGTGAGTGTCTGGCTTATGCACCACCCTCTCTTTTCATCCTAACTCCTGGCTGTTCAGGCTGTGATATCCATTGGAAGTAGAGTCATTGCAGATGTAAGTGCTTATAATGAAAGCCACACTGGAGTGTGCTGGGCCCCTAATCCAATATGATCATCGACCCTATCAGAATAGAAGCGTTAGTTGGCTGAATGGCATGGAGGATGGATGGGACCCGATGTAAGGCGGTGGTTGACTGTTAGCTGATTTTATTTCCCAACCAGGATTTTGGGCTTTAGCCTGAGGTTCTAGTAAGCACTGGAGAATTTTTATCAGGGATTTCCCTTCAGGGATCACTCAGGATGATCCCCTGGGGATGCACAGAGGAGGACCTAGAGGAGGCTGCAAGGGCTGTCAGCTCAGGCAACATGGAAAGCTGTTGGCTTCGCAAGAGGCACTTGCTGCATAGTGCATGCCAGCAGAGACAGTGACTGTGGCAGGTAGTGCAATGTCCCTCTTTGCATCAGAGCATCCCGCCACACACACTATCTATCTTCCATGCCACTCTTACATGTTCAACAGACAGTCAAAACCCATTCTGAGGGAAGGGACACCATTGCACTAAGAAATGAACACTGCATAGTATAAGACACAATGGATGGTAAGATGTTTCACAAATGATGGGAAACTGAAATAATGTCAGTTAAGATGGTTTGCATTCCTCTCAGAAGACCCAGATTAAGTTCCCAGCAAGTATATCAGATGGTCCCCAACTCTAGGGAGTCTGATGTCCTTTTCTGATCTCCATGGGTCACTGCACATGGGTGTACATACATACGTACATACATACATACATACATACATACATACATACAACATATATACACACATATTACACACATACATACTATACATATACTACATACATACGACATTTATATCATACCAGTAGGTTACTCAGTAATCTCCTATCCTTGGACAGTGGATTACTCATGCCCTCAGGATCCCTCAGAGGAAGTGGAACTGTCCATTTCTTGTTCTCCGTCAGTTCCCTTCTAGGTTCTAGGGCCCTCTTATTGGCCGAAGCCTTTATATGATCTTTGAGTTTCTGTAGCTTTTCTGTAACACGAGCATCAGGTTTTTTGAATCTCTGGTCTTCATAGGGTTTTTGGGCATCTGAACTTTGCCAAGTCCGTCTAAGTAGTCCCGGAGGTACAAAGTCGCTCGGGTCTCTGCTGTTCAATTGCTTCCCCCATTGGGGTAAGAAGTTATAATCTGGTTGGGGGACACTGAAGGCTGTCTCCGGTGGCGCAGGCTGGGAACCCTTCAAGTGCTTACCCCATTGGTGTCCGGTGTTATAATCTGCTTGTGGGACACTGAAGGGGTTTCAAGGCCGAGAAGGCTGGGAAATCAGCGGTGCATGGTCAGAGGGTCAAGTCCAGGATGAAGCTTTCTGGCCTCTCTCAACACATCTGGCCTTTTAGTCCTTAAGGAAATTGAACAAGAAATGGCGAATGGGCTACTACCACGTGAAGGGGCAGTGAATGTACTTGCCAGTTGTTAGTCATGGTGAGCATCAGTTGAGCTGTATCCTTTGAGTATGGCTCTCTCTCCCGAGAACTGTGGCCAAGACTGGAAGGCAAAGCAGGGAAATCTCGAGTGACCGTTGATCTCAGGAAACAACCAAAGCTTGAGAGGGGCTGTCCTCGAGTTTGCAGGGGGCAGTAGCGAGGTCTGCATGGGGCAGTCGCAAGGTCTGCACGGGCCAGTCAGGAGCTGCCTCGATTGTCAGTTCTGCTTCTAGTAGCGGAGCGATCATCCAAGCTTTCTGAATGAGGAGGAACCCTGTTGACTCTCTTCCTTTAAGTCCAGAGTGCTACCTGTTTTGTGCCCACTGTCAGGGGCCATGACAAGCGATTCCTGTAGGAGCAACATGAATGGAAAGGGCAAAGGGTGCTTAGGAGACTGTGCTGTCAAGTGCCTCTTACACCTGCATTGGTGCAATGATGTGTCTTGGAACCTGCTAACCGAATGAGAAAGGCTGATCCAGTCCCTTGCTCCTCAGTGACTGCAGGGACTAGAATATCACTGGTGGACTGTGTTAGGGAATAAACATGTGATAGGATTTGTATAGAGCATTGATTGTGTGGGATTGATATTAGAATTCTATGTGAGTTCCAGGTGTTAATCTGATGCTTCTGCGTTGATGTCTCACTCACTAATTTTTCTTGTCCTAAAGCTCTTAATATTCTTTCCGTGATGATATTTTTGAAATATTGCATATGCTACACAATGGAATGTATTTTCTCTTGTCACATATATTGAAATTCTAAATGTCTCTTGACATCGTATTCAGTTGCCTGGCCAGAAATCCTGGGATGCTTTCAATACTGGTAAGTTGATTGAACACACACTGTTTGTGTTACAAGCTTTTCTTATAAATAATTCTTTTGGTGACCCCCAATTAGATTTTACAAATGGCTCCTGCTGTTTACAGACATATCTACAATCACCCTTGCTTGGAGAAAGAACTTAAGTGTTATGCCTACTTTGAATGAAGAGAAAGACATGACTACACTCCTCTGAGAAACAAGAAATCAGGAACTGTAGGAAGAAATACTCATCTAGGGAACAATAAGTGTTCCAAGCTAACCTGTGCAGTAAAATGATGTATGGAAAATACCACTCCTTTATTATTAGTATTATTAATCATTGTATTTGCTTTCATTTCAAATATTAATGCCTTTCCAATCCCCATTGATAAACCCCACCACCACATACTAATCCTCTTTTTCTCTAAGAGGGTGCCTCCCTGTCAGGAGCCCAACATCTAGCCAGCGAGAACGACGTGCAGCAATAGGATTCTTCTGTGAACAAGCCTTTACTGTACAGTTCTCTTGAACATGGAGAGGGGACCTCAACCAGCAAGAGGGCTGGCCTTATATAGACAGCAGCTGAGGGTATACTAATTGTCCTACAGAGATTGGCAGAGCATGAATTACCTCATTAGTATGGTGCTGCTCCCTCATTAGCATATTACCGGCCAACTGATTCCAGGTGCAATGCCTGATCATGCGCAGTACCGTTGTTCACCACAGGATGACGCCCTACACCTCCCCAACTCTTCCACTTATTCTTGACTCACCCCTCTAGAATCACTCTTCTCTGAATTGTTCTTCCCAGGGTCATCAAGCATCTAAAGGACCAAGTGTTTCCCCTTCCGCTGATGTGAGATTAGGCAGTTCTCTGCTACATACGTAGGGTACCAGACCATGTATATTCTATGGTTGTTGGTTACGGACATGGGAGCTCTAAGGGGTCTGGTTAATTGATTTTGTTGTTTTGCCTCTAATTACAATCCCCTTCAGCTCCTTCAGCCCTTCCCCTACATTATCCATTGAGATTTCCAAGTTCAGTTCAATGGTTGGCTGTGAATATCTGCATCTGTATCAGTCAGGTGCTGGCAAAGCCTCTCAGAGGGCAGGCATATCAGACTCCTGTTTGCAAGCACATCTCAGCATCAGCAACATTGTCGGGTTTTGACTGCAAATCTCTGGATGGCCGTTCCTTCAGCCTCTGCTCCATTTATTGTGCCTGAATTTCCATTAGATAGGGATAACTCTGAATATATTTGAGATGGGTGAGTGGTCCCAACCTTGCACTGGGGGCCATGTCTATATACTGCAGGTGGTGTCTTCAGGTTCAATTTCACTGTTCTGGTGTATGTTGGCTAATGTAATCCCTGTTGGGTCCAGGGAACCTGTTGCATCCCTAGTATCTGCGACATTCTAGAGATTACCCCCTTACCAGTGAGTGCATGCTATGTGCCTTTATTTTTTTTTTTGGGTTATTTCACTCAGGATGATATTTTCTAGTTCCATCCATTTGCCTATGAATTTCATGAAGTCATTTTATTTAGTAGCCGAGTACCATACCATTGTGTAAATGGACCACATTATATGAATCTGTTTCTCTTTTGAGAGACTTCTGGGTTATTTCCAGCTTCCATCTGTTATAAATAAGGCTTCTATGTTCAGAGTGGATCATGTGTCCTTGTTATATGTTGGAGCAAGTTTTGGATATATGCCAAAAATTGTACAGCTGAGTCCTCAGGTAGCAAATATTATGTTCAATATTCTTCAGAACCTCTAGCCTGGTTTCCAGAGTGGTTTTAAGAGCTTGCAATTTCAAAAGTGACACAGTGTTCCTTTCTCTCCTCATTCTTGCCAGAGTTTGTTGTCACCTGACTTTTTTTTTTTAATCTTAGCCATTCTGACTGGTATGAGGTGGAATCTCATGAATGTTTTGATTTGCTTTTCCCCAACGACTAAAGATGTTGAATATATCTTTAGGTGCTTCTCAGCTGTTCAATATTCATCAATGAGAATTTTTTGTTTATAACTGTAGCCCACTAATAAATAGTGTTATTTGATTCTCTGGAGGAAAGCTTATTGAGTATTTTGTATATATTGTATATTAGCACTCCATAGGATATAGGATTGGTAAAGATCTTTTCCCAATCTCTTAGTTGCTGTATGGAAGTAATGACAGGGTCCATTGCCTTACAGAAACTTTGAAATTTTATGAAGTTCCATTTTTCAATTTTTCACCTTAGAACAAAAGCCTTTGGTGTTCTATTCAGAAATTTTCCTCAGTATCAATGTGTTTTAGGCTTTTCCCTGCTTTTTCATCAGTTTGTCTCAGTGTATCTGGTTTTATGTGGAGGTCTTTAATCCACTTTTCACTTTTACTTGAGCTTTGTACAAGGAGATAGGAATGGATTGATTTGCATTCTTCTACATTGTGCCCTGAAGTTGAAACAGCACAATTTTTAAAAAATACTATCTTTTTTTCCACTGTCTGGCTTTAGATCCTTTGTCAATTTTCAAGTGGCCATAGCTATGTGGGTTCAGTTCTGCATCTTCAATTCTATTCCTTTGATCTACCTGCCTGTCTCAAAACCAGTACAATACAGTTTTTCATCACCATTGCTCTTTAATACAACTTGAGCTCAGGGATTGTGATTTCCCCAAATTTCTTTTATTTTTCAGAAGAGTTTTCTCTATGCTGGGATTTATTTTATTCCAAATCAACTTGCAAACTGACATTTCTATGTTTGTGAAGAATTGAGTTGGAATATTGATGGGGATTGTATTGAATCTGTAGGTTGCTTTTGGAAAAATAGCCATTTATACAATATTAATCCTGCCAATACACGAACATGGGAGGTCTTTCTAATTTCTGAGATCTTCAATTTATTTTTTCAGAGACATGTGGTCTTGTCATATATTTCACTTGCTTTGACAGAGTCACACTGAGGTATTTTATAAGTTTTTTGAATATTGTCAAGTGTGTCATTTCTTTTTTTTCCTGTTTGTTTGTTTGTTTAATTATTTATTTATTAACTTGAGTATTTCTTATATACATTTCGAGTGTTAATCCCTTTCCCGGTTTCCGGGCAAACATCCCCCTCCCCCGTCCACTTCTTATGGGTGTTCCCCTCCTCATCCTCCCCCCTTACCGCCCTCCCCCCAACAATCTAGTTCACTGGGGGTCAGCAGGACCCAGGGCTTCCCTTTCCACTGGTGCTCTTACTAGGATATTCATTGCTACCTATGAGGTCAGAGTCCACAGTCAGTCCATGTATAGTCTTTAGGTAGTGGCTTAGTCCCTAGAAGCTCTCGTTGCTTGGCATTGTTGTACATATGGAGTCTCGAGCCCCTTCAAGCTAATCCAGTTCTTTGTCTGCTTCCTTCAACGGGGGTCTTATTCTCAATTCAGTGGTTTGCTGCTGGCATACACCTCTGTGTTTGCTGTATTCTGGCTATGTCTCTCAGGAGAGATCTGCATCAGGCTCCAGTTGGCCTACACTTCTTTCCTTCATCCATCTTGTCTAATTGGATGGTTGTATATGCATGGGCCACATGTGGGGCAGGCTCTGAATGGTTGTTCCTTCTGTGTCTGTTTTAATCTTAACCTCTCTATTCCCTGCCAAGGGTATTCTTGTTCCCCATTTAAAGAAGGAATGAAGCATTCACATTTTGATCATCCGTCTTGAGTTTCATTTGTTATAGGCATCTAGGGTAATTCAAACCTTTGGGCTAATAGCCACTTATCAATGAGTGCATACCATGTGTGTTTTTCTGTGATTGGGTTACCTCACTCAACATGATATTTTCCAGTTCTGACCATTTGCCTACGAATTTCATAAAGTCATTGTTTTTGATAGCTGACTAATATTCCATTGTGTAGATGTACCACATTTTCTGTATCCATTCCTCTGTTGAAGGGCATCTGGGTTCTTTCCAGCTTCTGGCTATTATAAATAAGTCTGCGATGAACATAGTGGAGCACGTGTCTATTTTATATGTTGGGGCATCTTTTGGATATATGCCCAAGAGAGCTATAGCTGGATACTTAGGCAGTTCAATGTCCAATTATCTGAGGAACCTCCAGACTGATTGCCAGAATGGTTGTACCAGTCTGCAATCCCACCAACAATGGAGGAGTGTTCCTCTTTCTCCACATCCTCGCCTGCATCTTCTGTCACCTGAGTTTTTGTCTTAGTCATTCTTACTGGTGTGAGGTGAAATCTCAGGGTTGTTTTGATTTGCATTTCCCTTGTGACTAAAGATGTTGAACATTTCTTTAGGTGTTTCTCAGCCATTCGGCATTCCTCAGCTGTGAATTCTTTGTTTAGCTCTGAACCCCATTTTTGAATAGGGTTATTTGTCTCCCAGCAGTCTACCTTCTTGAGTTCTTTGTATGTTTTAGATATAAGGCCTCTATCTGTTGTAGGATTGGTAAAGATCTTTTTTAATCTGTTGGTTGCCGATTTGTCCTAACCACAGTGTCCTTTGCCTTACAGAAGCTTTGCAGTTTTATGAGATACCATTTGTCGATTCTTGATCTTGGAGCATAAGCCATTGGTGTTTTGTTCAGGAAATTTTTTACAGTGCCCATGTGTTCCAGATGCTTCCCTAGTTTTTCTTCTATTAGTTTGAGAGTATCTGGTTTGATGTGCAGATCCTTGATCCACTTGTACTCAAGCTTTGTACAGGGTGATAAGAATGGGTCCATCTGCATTCTTCTACATATTGACTTCCAGTTGAACCAGCACCATTTCCTGAAAATGCTATCTTTTTTCCATTTGATAGTTTTGTAATTTCTTTCTCAGCCTGTTTCTCTTTTGAGTAGAGGAAGGCTACTGATTTATTTGAATCAATATTTTACTCTGCCACTCTGCTAAATTTGTTTATCAGGCCTAGAAATTCACTGGTGGTATTTGGAATGTCATGTCACCTGCATATAATGTCATTTTAAATACTTCCTTTGGAATATGTATCCCTTTACCTTCATTTGTTTTGTAACTACTCTAGTGAGGACTTCAAATAGTCTATTGAAAAGGTAGGGAGAGAGTGGTTATCCTTGTCTAGTTCCTGATTTCAGTGGGATTGCATTAAGTTTCTCTCCATTTAGTTTGATGTTGTCTACTGGTTTGCTGTATATTGCTTTTACTGAGTTCAGTATGGTCCTTGAATTTCTGATATTTCCAAGACTTTTAACATCAAGGTGTAGGTTCTGTGAAATGCTTTCTCAGCATCTAGTGAGATGAATGTTTGTTTTGTTTTCTTTGAGTTTGTGTTTATAGTGGGATTAGGTTGATTAATGATCAGGTTCTGTATATTGAACAATCCCTTATCTCTAGGGTGAAGCCTACTTGATCATGATGGATCATTGTTTTGATGTGTTCTTGGATTTGTCTTGCAAGAAATTTACAGAGAATTTTTGCAGGGATATTCATGAATAAATTGGTCTGAAATTCTCTTTCTTTGTTGGGTCTTTGTTTGCTTTAGTTATAAGCATAACTGTGGCATCAGAGAAGGAATTCTGTAGTTTGTCTTCTATTTCAAGTTTGTGGAATAGTTTGGAGAATATTGGTGTTAGGTACTCTATGAACGTCTGAGAGAATTCTGTACTAAACAGGTCTGGTCCTGGTATCTTTGGTTGGGGGACATTTAAAGACTGCTTCTACTACTTTACAAGTTATGGGAGTATTTAGATGGTTTACCTGATCGTGATTCAAATTTGGTACCTTGTATCTGTCCAGAACATTTTCCATTTAACCCTTACTTTCCAGTATTGTTAAGTATAGGCTTTTATTGTAGGATCTGATAATTTTTTGTTTCCTCAATTTCTATGGTTATATATCTATTTCACTTCTGATTTTGTTATATTTAATTTGAATAAAAAGGATTTACCTATTTCTGGAATTTTCAAAGAGCCAGCTAGTGGTTTTGTTGATTCTTTATAGAATTCCTTTTGTTTCTACTTTGTTGATTTTAGTCCACAGCTTGATTATTTCCTGCTGTTTAGTCCTCTTGGTGTATTTGAATTTTTATTGATTCTGAGATTTCAGGTGTTCTGTCAAACTGCTAGTGTATCATAGCTCCTGTTTCTTTGTGGAGGCTCTTCAGAGATATATGTTTTCCTCTTAACATTGCTTTTTTGTGTTCCCAAGTTATGCCTTCATTTTCATTAAATTCTAAAAAGTCTTTAATTTTTTTTCTTTATTTCTTCATTGAACACGTTCTCATTGAGTAAATGATTCTCCAGCTACAATGTATATGTGGGTCTTTGGTTGTTCTTTTGTTATTGAAGACCATTCTTAGTCTGTAGTGATCTCATAGGATGCATGGGAATCATTCAATCTTCTTGTATCCCTTGAGGCCTGTTTTGTGAAGGATCATGTCAGTTTAGGAGAAAGTACCTTGTGGGACTGTGAAGAAAGTGTCAGGAGCAATAACAGTACAAGCTAATAACTAGCAGGTGAACATCCTCAGATGGACAGCCTTGGTTTATTTTATAATCCACAACTGGTTTGCCCTTATTAAGCAAGGCTGTAAGGGATTCATTTTGGGAAATTTTCCTGCTATTAAAATGCTATTCCTGTTGTTATTATTAGACATATATAACAATCATTGAGTAATAGCACACCCCTTTGGAGCAGATCTCTGCAGTCCTACGAAGTTGTACTGCCCCATAGTGATGCTATACAGACAAATAGATGAACCTTTAGTCTTAATAATGATCCTACAATAATTCCTAAAATTATATCAATGGGTATTAAGCTCTTGTATATTGGGACTCTTATAAGTCTCTTTCTCATAGTCAAAATTGCAATGACAACTCTGCCAGTCTCCCAGGTGTCACCAGTTAATTGTCCTGAGATAGTAAACAGACCCTCTCTTACTCAGAACATTCCAAGAGGTTGCAAAACAGTTATCAAGAGTCATAAAAAGAGAACAAATGATTTGTTACAGGTGCAAGGACAGATGATAAGATATTGACTGGATATATCTGTAAATAACTTCACTAACAACTATGGTTTTGGATCTTCAGTGAAGCTGTAGAGCTGACCCTGGTGATGAATGCTTATTCGGATAATTTCTCCTGATGGATATTCATGTAAAAATTGTCGGTTGTAAATTATATTTCAATTTATGCTTTGATCTTTCATATGAACTTGTGATGAACATAGTAACACGGGTACATGTATTCTGAAATATGTTTAAGCACTTAGAAGAAAGAGAAGACACACAGAAGGCCTAAGAGAGAAGGACTCAATTGGAAGGACAGAGAGAGATGGACTGAGCTGGAGAGGGGCTGAGCTGAAAAGTGCGGTTTAAGCTAAGGAGAACTGAGCTTAGTAGAAGTGAGCCAAAAAGTTCTGGGCTGAGAAGAAATGTAGAGAGGAATAACTTAGAGACTATAGGTAACATAAGAAAGCAATCTGCAGAGGAGAAGAGGAAAAGAGAAGAACCTGGAAAGAATAGAAGGTGCAGGCAGGTTTCTCCTTACCAAGGGACAGAACAAGTCATTTTTTCATTTTCTTTTTAATTAACTTGATGATTTCTTATTTACATTTCGAGTGTTATTCCCTTTCCGGTTTTATGGTCCAACATTCCCCTAACCCCTCCTACTTCTTTATTGGTGTTCCCCTCCCCATTGTCCCCCCATTGCCGCCCTCCCCCCAAAAATCACGTTCACTGTCGTTTCAGTCTTCTCAGGACCCAGGGCATTTGATTACATAATGCAATATTCTGTCATTTGTTTTTCATTTAACAATGTATCTTGAATACATGTGCATGGGGAATTTCTTCATGGAATATCATCCATTTAATAAATGGTAGTATACTCATTTGCATAAATAATTACCTAATTGTGCCTTTCAGATTACTTTCATTTTCATTAGCTAAAGTTCACTACAGAAAATCAGCATGGACACTGACTCAGGCACAGTACTTAATGGTGATTATTTACATTATATTTTGTATAAATTACAAAACACATTGCTGGAAAGATGTCAAGGCTGTTAAGTAATGTAATACTTGCATAAATATTGCCAAATTTCCATCTCAGAAGACTATAATAAATATACATTTCCATCAATTTTATATGAGAACCCATATTATACCATTCAAAATTAAATGGTACACATATTTTAAAAAGGTATCAGTCTCTGACTTCTGTCAGTTCTTTAATTAGGGGAAGTATTGAAGAAGTTGAAGGGGACGGCAACCTCTATAGGAAAACCAGCAGTCGCAACTAATCTGGAACGCTGAGATCTCCCAGACACTGAGCCACCAACCAGGCAGGATACACAAGTTGGTCTGATACCCTGACACATGTATGGCACTGGACTTCCCGGTCTGGCCTAATCCTTGAGAGACTAGAGGCGCCAGTGATTATGGTGCCTGGCAGGATCTGGGGAGCATCCTCTTTGAGTCAGGGAAGGAAGTGGTGGAATGTGATGAGAAACTGTGGGAATGGACATGGCACAATTGCAGGAATGTAAATAAATAAAATAAATTTTAAAATAGTTTCACTCATAAATTCAAATGCTAGTTAATTTTTAACATTTATATTGCAATTCAGTAGTGAAGCTCAGCGTTTTTGCTTTCTGAATTGTGTCAGCATTAATCCTTAATTTATTCTTCAGACTATTTCCTAATTGTCTCCTTTCTGATTACATTGCATCAATTGTGTTTACATATGTAGAATTCTTAGTATTCATAATATGTTCAGAAAGTACATTCATGAATCTTTCTTATTTTAATGATATGTTATGTGTTAATGTCTATGTATTGATTTGTGCACATGAACACTGGCACTTGGGGAGACCAGGAGATGACAGATCCCCTGGAGCTGCTTTTACAGTTGGTTGCAAGTGGCTTCCTGGGTGTTGGAAACTGAACGTGTTTGCTCTAAAGTGTAGTAAGTGCTCTTAACCACTAAGCTAATACTACAATACTTATTCCATAATAAACTCAACCTATTTATCATTTTCTCATGTATTTCAGTGTATCTTTGAATTTGAGAGATCTTGCCACCTTCTAGGTGCTGAGATTACATTCAGGCATTATTCTTTCCATTTTTTCCTTTATCATAGTAAGATGTGTTAGATTAAATATGTTAATATTATGCAATAAATCTTTCAAATTTTTACTTATAGAACCTTGGGTCAGTATTTTTTCTTTCCTCTGCAATGACTATATTAATTTTACAGTTTTCAGTTCTCTCTTTCTTAACACAATCCATCTCATGTGTTTTTGCTTTCCTATAGAATGAAGTAAAAGCCTTTTAGTTTTTCTTTGAAGAGTTAATTTAATAAGAAAATGTGTTGAATTTCCTATTTTAAGGCCAATACAATACATTATTGCTTTAAAATGTTCCTAGGGTTTGTTTTTTTTTTCTTTTTTTATTATTGTTCTTATTAGTCTCATTACTAATATTCTGTGTAAGCTTTTATGTGCTCAGGTAATGTAGTGAATATGGAAATCTTCAAAACATATATGTGTAGGTATCAAATTTAGATTCTTGGTTTTTCATGGCATGAAATTTTATCTGTTCTGCCACCTCACTGGAACACACTATAAAACGTTAAGGTGAAATATAACTCCAGGCTGCTTTTATATATACAATATTTTCATCATTTGGATTTTAATAAATATTTTTTGATTATTCTAATTTATTTTATTTTCCATGTACACTTGGAAACTCTAGTATGCTTATTTTAATATTTAAATAATAATTTAATCATAATTATTATGCATTTAATACCTAGCTAATATGAAATTATCTTAGATACAATTGAATACATGCAATTAGGTACCTAAATCATGAAGCTTGGTACATAATTTTGTTCATTATTACTATGCATTTGCATAAAACAGAGAATATTTCATCGTCAAAATCCTGATGCCTATTTTACTCAGTATGACAGCTACCAACTATTTGTGACTTTTAATCACTTAAAAGGAGTTAGGATTATATTGCTAAATGATATTTCCCCAACATCAATAAATAGATTTTACTTTGCTTCAATTAATTAAACATGCTATAGCAGGAAAATTTTAATTTCCTTTTTTTTGTTAAGAATAAATTTAACTTTTACATTCTCCTGCCTATCAGAAAGTCAGTATTCTTATACTGGAAGATGTGCCAGGCATAGGTCTAATTTCTTATATAACCTGTAATTACAATCATCAGTCTTGTCAGTTTCAAGTGATTGTTCACATCATGCCTGTAAAACACAATGATAAACATGGCAGTATAACCATAAGGGCAGCGCAATGGCGTAAATAGCTTGGTGATAGCCAACAGCTCTCTAACTTGGCTTAAGTCCTGTTCAATGAACTTGGATGATAGTAGTAATTTAGCCATGTATATAAGGCTATTGAACCTGTGGTTATGGGGGAGAATGTACAGCCCCTTACTTACTTAAGTCAGTATCATTCCTAACAACAATCAAAGCCATGTGTTCTTATATACAGAATTAATTACAGTCTCTACAACAAACATCACAGTAAAATTCCCCGCCATAAAAAATTCAGGATAGAAATATCAAGCCCAGTCTAAATGACTCTATCTCCAAAATGTCACTTGATTCCAGGCTGAGGAACATTACAGAAGAGGGGGCAAGAAGGTTGTAAGAGACTAAAGTTTACTATGAGATGGTACCTCAAAGTAACACCAGAAATTATACTTATAACATCTCACTAACACGACTGCCTAAACAACAGCTGACGAAGAGAGGGAATGGAGAAGAATGGAAGTGTAGTTCTCTTTCTGTTTCAATTCCTTCTTCTTCTTCTTCTTCTTCTTCTTCTTCTTCTTCTTCTTCTTCTTCTTCTTCTTCTTCTTCTTCTTCTTCTTCTTCTTCTTCTTCTCCTCCTCCTCCTCCTCCTCCTCCTCCTCCTCCTCCTTCTCCTCCTCCTCCTCCTTCTCCTCCTCCTCCTCCTCCTCCTTCTCCTCCTCCTCCTTCTCCTTCTTCTCCTTCTTCTCCTTCTTCTCCTCCTCCTCCTTCTCCTTCTTCTCCTTCTTCTCCTTCTTCTCCTTCTTCTCCTTCTTCTCCACCTTCTTCTTCTTCTTCTTCTTCTTCTTCTTCTTCTTCTTCTTCTTCTTCTTCTTCTTCTTCTTCTTCTTCTTCTTCTTCTTCTTCTTCTTCTTCTTCTTCTCCTCCTTCTCCTTCTCCTTCTCCTTCTTCTTCTCCTTCTTCTCCTTCTTCTCCTTCTTCTCCATCTTCTCTTTCTTCTCCTCCTTCTTCTCCTTCTTCTCCTTCTTCTCCTTCTTCTCCTTCTTCTCCATCTTCTTCTTCTTCTCCTTCTTCTCCTTCTTCTCCTTTTCTCCTTCTTCTCCTTCTTCTTCTCCTTCTCCTTCTTCTCCTCCTTCTCCTCCTTCTCCTCCTCCTCGTCCTCATCCTCCTTCTTCTCCTTCTTCTCCTTCTTCTCCTCCTTCTCCTCCTCCTCATCCTCCTCCTCCTCCTTCCCTTCTTCTTCTTCTTCTTCTTCTTCTTCTTCTTCTTCTTCTTCTTCTTCTTCTTCTTCTTATTTTTCTTCTTCTTCCTTCTCTTCCACCTCTCTCTCTCTCTCTCTCTCTCTCTCTCTCTCTCTCTCTCTCTCTCTCTCTCTCTCTCATTGTTGGAGATTTCCTGTTTACATTTCGAATGTTATTCCCTGTCCAGGTTTTCAGTCCATAAGCCCCCTAATCCCTTTCCCCTACTCTTGTGTAAGGGAGATCAAATTCCCACCTATGGCCTCCCCAAACCTCCCCACATTCCACTACACTGGGGGTCCAACCTTGGTAGAAACAAGAGTTTCTTATTACATTTTTCCCAGCAAGGCCCTCCTTTGCTACATATGCAGTTGGAACCATGGGTCTGTCAATGTATAGTCTTTCTCTTGTGGTTTCATCCCTGGAAGTTCTGGTTGGTTGGCAATGTTATTATTATGGGGTTGCAAATCCCTTCAGCTCATTCAATCCTTTCTCTAATTCCTCCAGCAGGGTTCTGTTTCTTGGTTCAGTGGTTTGCTGTTTGTATTTGCCTCTGTATTTGACATAATCTGGCTGTGTCTCTCAGCAGGGATCAATATCCAGTCATTGTCAGCCTGCACTTCTTAGCTTCATCCATCTTATCTTGTTTTGGTGTCTGTACATGTATGGGCTACATGTGAGCCAGCCTCTGAATGGCAGGTCCTTCAATTGCTGTTATAAACTTTGCCTCCTTATTCCCTACCATGGGTATTTTGGTTCCCCTTTTAAAGAAAGAGTGAAGCATCTGCATTTTGGTCATCCTTCTTGAGGTTCATGTGGTCTGTGTATGGCATGATGGGTAATTCAAGCTTTTTGGCTAATATCTGCTTATCAATAAATGCATATCATTGTGTTTTTCTGTGATTGAGTAACCTCACTCAGGATGAAAATTTCTGGTTCTTTCTATATGGTTTGAATTTAATGAAGTCATTATTTTTACAGCTGAGTAATATTTCATTTTGTAGATGTACCACATTTCTGCGTCCATTCCTCTGTTGAAGGGCATGTGGGTACTTTCCAGCTTCTAACTATTTTAAATAAGGCTGCTATGAACATAGGCAAATATATTTCTCGGTTGTATGCTGGACCATATTTTGGGTATATGCTCAAGATAGGTATAGCTGGGTCCTCATTTATCGAATGTCCAATTTTCTGAGGAACCTTCAAACTGATTTTCAGAAGGGTTGTACAAGTCTGAAATCCCACCAACCATGGAGGAGTGTTCCTCTTTCTCCACATCCTCACCAGCATCTTCTGTCACCTGAGAATTATTTCTTAGCTATTCTGACTGGTGTGAGGTGGAATCTCAGATTTGTTTGGATTTGAATTTCCCTGATGACTAAGGATGTTGAACATTTATTTATGTGTTTTTTGGCCATTTGATAACCTTCAGCTGAGAATGTTTTGTTACTCACTGTACCCCATTTTTAATTGTGTTTTTGCTTTCTAGATTTTAACTTCTTAAGTTCTTTGTATATTTTGTATACTACCCACCATGAGATATACGATTGGTAAAAATGTTTGACCAATCTGGTGTTTGCTGTTTTGATTTAATGACAGTGTCTTTTGCTTTACTGAAGCTTTGCTATTTTATAAGGTCCTATTTCTCAATTCTTGATCTTAGAGCATAATTCAATGGTGTTTTTTTCAGGAAATTTTCTCCAGTGTCCATGTGCTCAAGACTCTTCCCCACCTTTTCTTCTAATAGTGTAGCACCCACCTCGACCAGCAAGGAAGACACAACACCATTGGATTCTTCTCAACAGCCTTTATTGCAGGAAGACCTCATTCTTGATACGGCGGACTCCGGGGAAAAAAGCCACTCACCTTAAAAACAAGACAGGCTATTGTTGTAAATTTGTCCTCTGGGGATTGGTGGAATATGAAATAACTTATTAGCACAAATATCACTCCAGTCTGATTACTGTCGGAGAAATGTCAACACATGGGAATTGTAGGTTTTTATCACTAAGGACCACTGGTTGTCGGAGTCATCTTTAGCGGCTCCTTACATCTCCCTCCTCTTTGCTTACTAAAAATGACTGGTCTGGATCTGGGTGTCACGTCAATATATGGCATTGTTCCTGTTTTAGGCCATTCTACTCTAAGACTTGGCCTTACCCTTCCTTGTGTAACCCTATTGCCACTGGGCCCCTGTCTTAGGTTGGTCTGAACCGGAGGAAAGTTGTCCGTCTGTGGATACAATGACTTTGCATGACAGTGACAAAATATGATTTAGGGCGAACTCTTAATTTTTTAAAGAGGCCAGCCATATTTTGAGAGATGCACCATTTTTAATGGCAACCATAGCCTGGTAAACAATCGCTTTGTGTCTGGCTTGTTCTCGTTGTAAACAGCAAATAGCCATAGACATTTCCACATCCCAAGAGGACAATGGCTCCCCAGGCTATCATGCCAGCCCATTCTTTAATAAGGAGAAAGCATTGGTAATCCATGAGGTGAAATCGCTAAACGTGATGGGTTCCTTTCTAGTGTTGTTAAGGACAGGAATCTGTATCAGCAATTGTCTCGATTATTGTTCCGCTTTCATGGACCAGTTTCCTTTTCGATAATTTAAGCTTTCTTTGTTCTGTGGAGAATACTGAGAAAAGTTAGCTTGTAAAGAGTAATACATGGAAAACTACAATTATGTATCCTAATCAAAGTTGTAATGTTCAACTTAGCAGAATTATTGATTGATATGTCTCCACTGCCTGAAGAATCTCCTTGGGTAATTTGACTCAAAGCAGCCAGGATGGTTCCAGTGCTCATAGCACTATTGTACACAGGATCTAACCAATTTGCCCATGTGGTCCTCCGCAACCATATAAAAGGGTGGGAGGAATTTTTAAGAGTGAAACATAATGTATGTAACAAAGAAATATTAGTGGCAGAATACCTTTGGGGTAATTCTCCATTTGGCACTATACAAGGAACATCACGCAAATAGGATGTGCAGAAAAAGTTGGCAAAACAGTGGAATTGCTGTAAACTGGAATAAGTACTGGCCAGGATCTGGCAGTGGCCCACAGAGTGAGTGAATCAACCTGGGTTACCATTCCCACTAGTAATGGTAGGTTTCGTAATCTCATCTTCACGAATAGCAGGACGCAGTTTGCAAGTCAAACGTTCAGGCACCCAGATTGGATTCTCTTGATTCTGCGGAAAAACACAAACAGCTCCCCTAGATTTCGAAATTACGAGTCTGGGCCACACCATTCACCAGTTAAGACATCCTTCCACTTTACATCTGCATTAGTCAGAGGTTTAGTAGCAGCATGGCGATCTGCAGCAATTTGGTCATACACATCTAAAATTAAGAAACTTAGAGTAAAAAGAGCTAAAGACAACTGTTCTCTTGGTGTTCTGCCATAGGAAATTCCCCCTTTTTGTTTTTGTAAGAGCTCTTTTAAGGTAAAATCTGTTCTTTTCACAATTCTTTGACCTTGGGGATTGTATGGCAATCTAGTATTATGACTGACCTGCACTGTCTGGCAAAATGTCTGAAAGGACTTTGCAGTGTAGACAGGCCCGTTGTCTATATTGAGACTATCAGGCTTTCCCCAGGCTGCCCATGCCTCTAAGCAATGACTAATGGCATTACGAGCCTTTTCACCAGTCATCAGAGTGGCATGTATAATACGGGAACAGGTATCACAGAAACATGAACATATTTTAAATTTCCATATTGAGATATGTGTGTGACATCCATCTGTCAAAGTTTTAGTGGGATCAGACCACGAAGGTTAATTCTCAGATGAGGAGGGAGGTGGAACTGAACATGATTCTGGCAACTTAATATCACATCATGAGCTGTAGCTCTAGAGATTTTAAATTTTTGTTGAAGAGTGAAAGCTGGAACATGAAACTTTTGATGAAATTCTCTAGCGAGATTCACCGGAGCTGTATGAAAAATAAAATCTCTTCGAGTACTAGCATCCACCAGTACGTTATTACTGGCCGTGGGACCAGGCAAATTAGAATGAGCTCGACTATGTTGTATGAAAAATTTATTTTTTCTGGCCCAAATCAATTTTTTAATTCTAAAAAAATTTGACATTGAGTACTAGTCGACCTAATTGGCCCTGTAATTTCAAGTGAGCACACAACATTAACTACATAAGCAAAATCAGAAATTAAATTAAAAGAATCATGAAATCTTTTAAAAATTTCTAATACAATATTATATTCTGTAATTTGGGGGTTTTCTGGACTGTATCGAATCAATAGTGGTTCTTGAGAATCACCATATAGGCACCTACACCTATTTTAGAGTTATCTGTATAAATATCTAACACTCTGAGGCAGTGACCTTAGGAAAGATCACTGGATGTTCAGTAAAAAATTGGAGCAAAGGATCCTTAGGAAAATGATTGTCAAACTCTCCATCAAAACTACAGCATAATATGGCCCAATCATCTATCAAGGCACACAATGTTTCCACTTGAGTTGTAGTATATGGTATAATAATTTTCTTGGGTAAAATACTAAAATGCTGTATACAGGATTTAAAACCTAACATAACAAGCTGTGCAACAGCAGAAGGATAATATTCAAGGATCTTATTAGGAGAAATATGAGGATAAATCATCAGAAGTGGTCCTTGTTGCCATAGCACTCCTGTAGACTGACAAATAGTTCTCAGTATACAAAAAAGAGATCTTCCTTTTCTTTGTACCTTCTTAGCATTGCCTTTTACAGTCTTTATTTTTCTTAAAGATAATCGTGCTTCCGTGGTTAAAACACGGGGTGAAGTAAGCTGAGAATCCCATTTCAGGATCTCATAGAGTGGTTGTAAATCTACATTAGGCATTTTAATATAGGGTCGAGTCCAATTTATGCTTCCTAGTAATTTTTGAAAGTCTTTTAATGTTTATAAATGACCTTTTGTCAAGTGGCTGACAATAGAATTGTAGCCAGTTCACCTGCGACTTTCAGGACCTCAGTAGCAGCCCTATATCAAAACTGTCTCAGTGGGCTAAAGGCCCATGGAAAAGAAAACATTAGTCTTGATCTTGGCCACAGCCTCTAATTGGAGTAAGCTGAAGAGCCAGTGCAAAGGATTTCTCCTCTTATCATTTTAAATTAAAACCTGTTCTGTCTGAAAAAAGAAAATTATTCACAATCTGTTGTAGACTTTTTCTGAAAATACTTTAGGGGCTTCCCTGTCCCCAAAGTAGGGGCATTTTGTCCATAGAGGTAGAAACTGGGTGCTGAGGGGATAGGATCAAAGACACTCTCCATGTAAATTAATGTTGACTAACTAGAAAAGTAATTTAATGTTGGAGACTGACCCCTCTCTTGGAATAAGGCCAGCAGATAAGGCAGGCTCCCTTAAAGAACTTCTCTTAATGAGTACTCTCTTTCTGTGAGCAAGTTTTGAAGGTCAGGCCACTAAAAGCAGCAACTCGAATTTTTTTCTGACCTTGTTTTTTGAGGGATGGATAAGTTCCTTTCTAATTCTTGTTTTCCTTAGATTCTTCCCCTGCCTCACTCTCAGCTTTTTCAGATCATTCTTCCTGTAGCATTTCTAACACAGTCTGTCCCTTGTTTAAAGCATGTTGACAGCACTTCTGATCTTCTAGCCAGCTACGCACTAAGTGCCATATTGGCTGAAACTCCGCCTTTAAGAATCCTTGCTCCCAAGCAAAATTTAAATCTTTCCCAGCTTATCTCAGCTGTCCACCGTGAGAGTCACAGAGAAAACGAACCCAAGATGCAATGGCTTCACACTCACTAAGAAATCTCTGTATAATGATTCTTTTCAACCTAAGCCTTTTTCTTTTAAACAGCTCCTGAAGAGCCAGAAAAATTGGGTGAGACTGAGAAGTCTCCATGCTTGCTGCAGCAGCTCTGTAGCTAGTTTCACTACCCCCTACTGTGTGGGCTGGGAGCACAGGCACAGATAAAACACTATGCTTCAAAAATTAATGTTGACTATCAACCAACACACCGCCACTAGAGCGAGGTCTATGAAATTAAGTTTCCTACTCACTACACTCATCTGGGGAACTTTCATTTAAGAGTGATTTCTTCCTCAAGGTTCTTTGTCTCTTTTCCTTTCGATTTTAAGCTTATGCTGACCAAGAAGTTCCTGAAGAGCTGGCAGGAGCGGGGTGGAATGTGAGTTTCCCAAGCTTGTACAACCTTATTTAAGATTAAGCAGGGCGAGCTGGCGTGTTTATTTACACAGGATCTTGTGGCTCATCATTAGTGGGCTCTTCCAAGCAAATGCATTAATGGCCTAGATGGTGGCAATTCAAATAGTAACAGCACCACAACACAAAAAGAGTATGAGGAAAAGTGCTATTCCAACCCACAAAGGATTAAATGGGAAAGAAAACATTGCCCTGTTCCACAAACCCCTTTGCCTCTAAACCAATGCTTTCATCATCTCTGCTTTCTTCAGAGAACCTTATTGTTCCATTAGGGATATTTTATAATCCCTATTATCCAGGAGCCTTATCGTCCCAATTCCCGGAGCCTTATTGTTCCAATTCTGGTAACCTTATCATCCCTTATCTGGGAAACTTATCATCCCTCATCCGGGAACTTACTGACGTCGTTGCAGTCCTGAGCCTGGAAAGTTCTGAATCCAAATGAGAAAACAGAATTTTCTTGGGTCCTCGTACATAGCCACCAGTTGAAGCGCCCACCTCAACCAGCAAGGAAGACGCAATACCGTTGGATTTTTCTCATCACCCTTTACTGCAGGAACACCTCATTCTTGATACGGGGGGGGAGGGGGCGTGGGGAACAAAGGCACTCACCTTAAATACAAGACAGACAGTGGCTATAATCTTATCCTCTGGGGATTGGTGGACTATTAGATACCTTATTAGCATGCATATCACTCTGGTCTTGTAAATGCCAAAGGAAGGCTAAAGAGATGGCTATAATAGTTGTAATACCACAAATGAACACTAGATGTCAGCACCATCTTTAGCCGTTCCCAACACTAAAACTCAAAGAACATATTGCACCGCAAATAATAGTAGGAAATTTCAACACCCTACTATTATCACTAGACAGATCACAGAAACAGAAATTAAACAGAGACATAGACAGACTAACAGAATATATAAACCAAATGGCCTTAGCAGATATTTTAGAAAATTCTATCATAAAACAAAAGGATATAACTTCTTTTCACCACTTCATGGGGCTTTCTCCAAAATTGATCATATAATCAGTCAAAAAGCAGGCCTCAAAGGATACAGAAAGATAGAAATAATACAATGCATCCTATCAGACCACCATGGGCTAAGGTTGTTCTTCAATAACAATTAGGAATGAACACTCACATATACATGGAAGTTGAACAATCCTCTACTCAATGATAACATGGTCAAGGATGAAATGAAGAAAGAAATTACAGACTTCTTAGAATTTAATGAAAATGAAGGTACAACATACTCAGACTTTTGGGACACAATGAAAGCTGAATATTTGAAATGAATATGAAAACCATTGGTATTTTCTTAATTTGTATTATATTGCATGATAAAGAAATTGATGAAAGAACACACAGAAATCTATAGAAAACCTTTGTGAACAAAATACAAAGAAATTATTGATATATTATTAATCATTTTTCTACACCTGGTTATTGTTATAAAGACAATCATGTGTAAATACCTTCTTCACTACCCTATCCTATTTTCTTCATGCATAAAAAGCACCTCATTAGATACAAATCTCCATACCTGATGGATTTGCACCCTTTGTCATTCTGCATGGGTGTAGCTATTTTCTTTTTACATTGAGTATGTGGGCAAAGATTTCTCCATCTTTCCCCACATGATGCTGTCTCTGGTTTCTACCTCTTGTCCTGTAAAGTTTTGTGGGAGACCACACAACTCTTTTCTAGAAAATGAGAGTCAAAATGACCTAGCTGAATGCATGTTCTTTACTCTTGTTAAACTGGATTCTTGTGTCCCCCTCCATCAGTCAACCAGGATGTTTTTTTTTTTCTTGTATACTTTGTCTTTAAAATGAAATCTGGTAATTTGCATTTAGAGTTAGTCTATTGAAAATGTTTTCCTCCAAGCCTTGGTCATATTGAATGGTCTTTCACTTTTTACCCTATAATATTGTGAAGCCACAGAATCATCTATTAGAAATCCTAACCAGTTTGAGCAACTTATACATTTCATCATGGATTTTGACCCTGATGTGTCGAGATTTCTTCCAAGAGTGCAACATGAGGCATTCTACCGGGAACCAAGCAAAGAAACTCAACTCAGCGGTTGATGCCCCTGTTATAACCTGGTCTCAATTTCCTATAGAAATTGCCAACTATTTAGTCACTTCCAGAAGCAAAACTGGATATAGCACTTTCTGTTTGAACTCATAGTGATGGTAATTTTTGCTTCTGGTAAAAGACATCAAAGTTCCAGTGAGATTGTTACCAAATGACCCTTTACCCAAGTGTATGATTGTGTTGTAGCCACCATTAATTTGTCTCCTATATTCATTTATTAGTTCAAGTGTTGTCTATCTCTATGCTCTTGATCATTCTGTTATTTGTCATTGTGAATTGAGAATTATGGATTAAATATAATAAGCAGCTCACTCCTTTGCCATATTATCTTTACTATTTCCTGAAGACCTATAAAGACAACGAATTGTGTATGGATTCTATATGTTAGAATGGTCTTTTTTGACGTTGAATAGCTGAGTGCAGTGACATAAAACCACTGGAAAAAAGGAGAAGTATTGCTGGGTGTCATAAGCATTCCTGGACATTCTAATTAGTTTCCTTACATAGATGTGTCCTTAGGTGCATAATGACAGGTTTCTCTCTGGCTTGCACATGTTTTGTTAAAATTATATCTGTGATAACTTTAAAAATAACCATCCCCCAGGAAATAACAGGGACCAAACAAAGGTTATACAGAGATTGACCTATGATTCTTGCTATCTATGTAGCAGAGGATGGAATTGTCAGTCATCAATGGGAGGAGTGAGCCTTTGACCGGTCAAGGCTCAATATCTCATAGTAGGGGAATATCAGGGAATGGAGGTGGGAGGGAGTGGGTGGATAGGTGTATAAGGAGCACCCTCATAGAAACAGGGGAAGAGGGAAAAGATAGTTGGTTCTGGAAGGTGAAATGGGGAAAGGGAGTAACAATTAAAATGTAAATAAAAATAAATAAATTATATCAGTCTGGCAGTAACCAAGCCTCAAGTGAAAAAACATTAAAAATTATACACATCTATTAAGATGAGGAAGAACTAACCTATCCTCCTTCTCTTTAGGATTGGTGACTTCATCCTGTGCATCAGCCATGCCGAAGTACCCTTTACTCTTCTTCACCTGAACTGTCTCCTTGCATACCTACAGTTGATACAACTATACTCCTTGTGGCCTGAACACGCGAATATGGCTTAAATCTCTGCAGTTCCTGCAATTATTTGCCTCCAGTTAGCCTCTGATCTTTCTCATTTGGAAACAAAAGATCTGAGTAAGGAGGCCCTATCCTGATTTATGATATGTATTTCCTTCAGGACAAGTGACCAATACTACTAGAGCACACAGAAACCCTATTTCTCTAAGAAAACTCAGACACTCATCTCTATCTTAGAAAATGTTTTTTTTATGTTCATCAGCAGAACGACAATAATTGCCAACAGTTATTGGCCACACTGTTCATATCAGAAGAGAGGGACTGAAAAATGTTGGAAAGTAAAAACTTGCTACTACATCCCTATATGGATCTCTGACTAATAACAATAATTGTATTGAGAGTCTGTTTCCATTCCACACATTTCCCTTAGGATTCTGACCTTGACCAGTACTGTGGTGCTGGTCATCTATTTCCAGACTTTCTGGCTGGGCTCCACACAGCAGCTCAGAGGCCAGAAAACCTGTAAAAGTAAGTGAGTTCACACAGGGTACCTCAGAACAACATTCTTTCTAATATAGTTCCTACGTACTTAACACATTGCTACACCAATAGTCCCAGAGGCCCTGGACATAGGCAGATGTTCAAAAGTGCTTTTGTCCCTCAGTTGGCACCAGATATTTGATGTAAAAAGGTTAGATGGATGTGCAGGTATGGATGAGTCTCAGTGGTTAGTGGTAACTTAATATGAGTGGGATAATAGAGACTTGATTGAGAGCCAGGAGCACAAGAGACCTACCAAGGCCATTAGTGGCAATCCTAACAGTAAACCTGAATGATAAACTAGTTTTTTGAATCAAACAAAAAAGGGCCTGGAGACTACCAAGCAACCATTGGAGAAAGACAAACATGCCTCCTACAAAGAAAGTGTACATTGAAAAAATAAGTCCTGTAACTGGAAGTAAAAGGTAAATTGAGTACTACAGTTAGAAGAGTAATGGGGCCTAGGCTACTATACTCCAAGAGCCTATGGCAAAACTTAAAAATGTGGAAAAGAAATTGAATTCTTACTGGTCACTGGATTGACATATTCAGTCCCCAAAAATCTACTATGACAATTACCTGATCAGAAGATAACATTCAAAGTAGCAAAAGGAAAACTCCCTTAATGTCTCTGAAACAGCAAACATTCATTAACATTGGCAATGGGATAATAACTCACCTATTTTTGATCATGTCAGATTGTCTCCACTGATTCCTGTTCCCTTCTGGCATGAGATCTCTTGCATAAACTGAAAGCAACCATCATCTTTTCTAAGAATGAGACACAATTAGACTTCCAGACACTAACAAAGAAAACATTGTTTACCAAAAGAATATCTCCTTTGTGAAACTCCTACTCCCTATACAGAAGATAGTTGGACTATTTTTCAGATTTGTATGAAGAATCCTAGGTGTTTTGACAGAAACTATCCTCCCAGGCCTGGTCCTAAAACAAAATCCCATAATTGTTAAACTGACCCACTCTTTTGTGCTTATGCAGATTAAAAAATCCACAGTCTGGAAGCAAAGGGAGAGTTACAGACTAATACCTAGCTGAAAAATTTGGGCATCCTGATATCCTGGCTGTCTCACTGGAGGATTTCATTTCCTGGGAAAAAACTGGGACCATTAATTATATAAATCATCCGAGATCTGAGGGACTTGCATTAGAGGGTAGAGACTACTTACCCTATAGTTCCTGTCTTATATTCACTCAGAAATCTGAATCCTCCAGGGAAAATATGTAGACTGTCTTGTACTTGTAAGATGTATTCTTCAGGTTCCCTTTGGCAGAGGAGATAAAATTCAATTTGAATAAAAGTTACAGAGGGATGTAAAAGTGAGCAAATAATTTAGACCCTATTAAGCCAAGGATTTCAAATTTCTCCAGTCGGGTCTGTGTCTGGCCTCAGAAGTTGCCCAGGTCGAAACTCTTACAAGATATAGATAATGTCCTCCTCTCTCCTGAAACTCAAAATAATCGAACAAGGGAAACTGAGGCACTGATCCAAGAATTATAATCAGTGAGCTAGCAAGGATGTGCTTGGAAAGTTCACCTTTTTATATTAAGAGGACACCAATTTTGTCAAAAATCTGGGAGAGGCAAAAGAAACCTGTATCAGAGAATGGTTGCTGTTCTCCCACTGGTCCCATCTCCAAATGTTACGAGACAGGTTTGAGAGTTTCTTGCTGTAGGTGGGTATTGCTCTGCCTGGATACCAGGGTTTAGGAGAAGTAGCAAAGCCTATATAACCCATAACACATGAGGGTACTAGGATGAATCTGCATGGAGACAGATGGTATGGAGTTTGACACTTGATAGTTTGTTTTGGTTACAGCCCAACATTTCAAGGTTCCTCAGAATGTTTTTATCTGTTTGTCCATGAAACAGAAGAAAAGAAACTGCACGAAGGATTTACAAAAACACTTTAGGGCCATGAAAACACCTTGTAGTGCACCTGTCTAAACAACTGGACATTGTAGCCTCAGGAAGGATCACTTGTCTAAAGGCTAAATTAGCTGCCTCTATACTGTGGATGAAGCAGAGAAGTTAATTCTGGGTCAGCGTTTTATACTCCTGTAATGCCAGAGACTTGAAGCCTTTCTAAAAGGAACATCACAACCTGGCTTCTATCTTTATGTTTTAAACTTTATTAACTTGAGTACTTCTTATTTACATTTCTATTATACTTCCTCTTCCCGGTTTCCAGGCTAACATCCTTCTAAACCTCCCCCCTCCCTTTCTATAATTGTGTTCCCCTCCCCATCCTACCCCCATTACCACCCTTCCCCCAAAAATCACCTACCCTGGGGGTTCAGTCTTAGCAGGACCAAAAGCTTCCCCTTCCACTGGTGTTCTTACTAGTCTATTCATTGCTACCTATGAGGTTCAAGCCCAGGGTCAGTCCATTTATAGTCTTTGTGTAGTAGCTTAGTCCCTGGAAGCTCTGGTTGGTTGGCACTGTTGTTCATATGGGGTCTCGAGCCCCTTCAAGCTCTTCAAGTCCTTTCTCTGATTCCTTCAAAGTGGGCCCTGTTCTCAGGACAGTGGTTAACTGCTGGCATTCGCCTATGTATTTGCTGTATTCTGGCTGTGTCTCTCAGGAGAGATCTACATCCGGATCCTGTCGACCAGCACTTCTTTGCAGCTTCATTCATCTTATCTAGTTTGGTGGCTGTATGTTTATGGGCCAAATGTGGGGCAGGATCTGAATGGGTGTTCCTTTTGCCTCTATTCTAAACTTTGCCTTTCTATTCCCTCACAAGTGTATTCTTGACAACTTGGCTTCTATATGTCCCTTTGGCACACTAATAGATTCTATTCCTGCACCATCCTGGGCTGTAGTTGAAAAAAATCACATGACATAAATCCTGTTACTGTGTGCTGTAGGCCCACAGATGCTTTCCCTGGTTGTCCTGAGGTAACAACAATGGTCCAATTTTTTTCTGACAGACCTAATGAACTTCTGCCAAACCTCATCCCATGAAAGAAACTAATGTAATAATCATCCCAGATGGGAGTATTTCCATTAAACTTGGAGTGAAATACCAAGGAGCTTCAACAGTTATTGTAATTGAAATTATTTTCACGCAAGACTTACAGCCAAGTACGTAGGCCCAGAGAACACAACTGATTCATCAGTCTGATTCAGGAGGTCAAATGCGGAAAAGGGAAGTCTGTCATCTTGTACATGGACAGACATTATCCTTTGGATACTCCACATGTCTATGGTATAATACAGAGACAAAAATTGTCCTCGTTGCTGAGGAAAGGACATTAAGAACATAGAGAAAGTCTTGGCTCTCCAAGAGGATATTTGGATTCCCCTATGATTTGCTAGGCTGCACTACTATGGATATCAAAGAGATGTCTTCCTTGAGATTAAAGGTAACAAGATCACTGACCTAGATGCCAAACAAGTGTCCCTAAGTCCAGTGATCCTACTGACCTTCTGGTGACATACCTAACACACTGCTACCTGAGACTTCATGGTATAAATATAATGTGAGTATGCAAAAGCATCAGATGGATACCTTGAAGCCACAGGTTGATACTGAACAACAGAAGGAAAGATCATTATTTCAGAAACAATTTACAGTTTTCTGGTAACTCAGCTTTACCAGGCTACTTGACTTGTGTTACAGAACTCTATGAATTGCCAGCACCAATGTATGTTATACCTACCTACATTGGAGAGCATGGCAGGATATGTCTAAGCCAGTTGTCAGGTTTATACTTATAGAAATACAAGACAGAGTTCATTTGAAAGAAGAATTCCATATGACTGGCCAACACTGTGATGAATTATGGGAACCTGATTTACTGACATATAGACTGCTAGGATAGGATAAAAGTATGTGCTTGTTTTTATTCATACTTTTTCTGGGTGAGTAGAAGCTTCTCCAACAGACAGAAGCTGGTGAAAGAGAAACTAAAAAGCTCTGCTAGGAACCTTTCCCCTAATTTTCCCTCTTACTAGGAATGCTGTCATAAAATAGCCCAGCTATTATAGCAAAACCTCTGAATTAATAGTCAAAGTTTCATAAATAATGTGCAATCTTTGTGGTGCATATATAACTCAGAATTCTGGGGAGGTGGACACAATGAACAAGGTCTTAAAAAAAACACTATGGAAACTCCCAGTAGAGTCGAGGGAAGTATCAAAAGACTGTTATTTTTTTTAATTGGGCCTGTTGCATTGCTTGAGGGAGGGATTCATCCATATAATAGTATGTTCAGAATACACCCAAATTGCTTCCAATGTACAGAGATTAGCAGTTGGAAGAACTGTTCTGTCCAACCATTTCATTCTTCAAATAATAGTCCTCCAGTTTTCCATTAAATCTATTCTTTATCCTATCAGAAAATGGAACGGAACCTCTAAATCCACTAAAAATAACCTATTGTTTCGACCAAGTGTTAGTGAAGCTGCATGAGTCAGGAGATATGTGATGATTTTTCCAGTCCTACAGATATGGGGTTAGGTGGATTTCTAAATGGATTCTATGGAACTAGGTCAAGAATTTATAATCAACAAAGAAAATGCCAAATAAAATCCCTCCTGTTGTTAAGAACTGATTGAAGTCGAGATATCACTGGTTCTCAAGCCATTCTTCTCCCTGCCCATCCTCCTGAATCTTCTGTTTTGCCTGAAGAAAGAATAATGGTAAAATATCCAAAACTCTGAAGTCTTACCCTGGGTACACAGGGAAGTAAATATTAGAGAACTGATATCTAATAAGACTACAGAAATGCATTCTACAGTCCATGTTGTCCTTTGCTTTACTGATGTCTATTTATCAATTGATGTAGGTAGACAATATACTTACTGTTGCATTCACTCTATAGCTGGGCCCACTTTGTTGCCACAATCATTTCAAAAAATGGAATTGGGTTGGGGATTTAGCTCAGTGGTAGAGCTCTTAACTAGGAAGGGCAAGGCCTGGGTTCGGTCCCCAGCCCCGAAAAAAAAGAACCAAAAAAAAATGGAATTGGAAATCAGAATTTTTGAGTAAACATTCAGGAATATATATAAAGTCCCCTATCAAGAAATGTAAAATAAGAAAATGAAATACAATATTGATTCAATTAAAGGTCTGTTTGTAATATAATGGCCTTTGGGAAACAGAGAAAACCTAACATATTTAACTGTATGTCACAGGATTAGATCTGGGATTAGAATTATTCTCCAGAAGAATTTTCTCCACTACATATTCCTAGATCTTTTCTACACATGACAAGCCCCTGACTAACTTTCTCCATTCAGAGCATGCAACCAGGAATGAAGTAAAGAGAAGTCTCTACCTTTAGAGAGATGGAGTACCTAAAAGATTCCACTGTGTCACATGAGACACACTTGGAAAGGCACCCTCAAATATGGTCAATGTAAGGAAAGAAGTTCAGCAGGTATGCCATGGGAGTTCTCAGTGACATCATCATTAGGTCCTCCCTGAAAAATCTATTTTAACCTGGAAAGCCCTAGCTTCTGTGATGTCAGAAGTGTTGTCGTGACAGCAACTATCTCTTAAATATTCCATCAGTACCTCTTTGGTTTACTAACTGTCCCAAAATTCAGAGTAAACATACATTTGGGAGTGATAAAAAGAGGATAAAGACATCACAGATGTGGAGAAGGAAGCTGGCCTTCTGTCTTGGTATCAAAAAAAGGAAGAAATATGTAGTCCATGGGAAAACTCAGTGTATCCTGGATAGGAGTTGAGAGGGTTTCCTGAAGAGATTGCCTGGATCTGAGCCTTCCACATATGGCAATCAGTAGCTGCAAGCCTCTCAGAAGCATCTAGACTTCCCTGCTTGTTTTGGTTCCTGGAAGTCAGAGATTTATATCATTAATTTATTTATTTCAAAAACCAGGTGCTGGGAATGGCAAAGTTGTTTTTCTGAGAGCTCATGGCTTTTATTCTTTTTCCCCAGAAGAAAAATGTCCTAAGGAAGAAGGGAAAAACAAATATTTTGTCCTCAGCTCAAAGTAACCTCCATGCATTGGATTCCTATGGTGCAGTTTGTGTCTGACACTAGTATCTGGGAGAGAGAAGTGCTAACAAATTGAGACTTCTTCATCACAATCTTTTCACTAGTATTACTCTGACTACCATTCCCTGACAGTGACCCTTTATATCTCTGAGTCAATAGGTGAGATTATCTGACAGTTTTCTTTCCTTTAATTTTTTTATTTTTTTTTATTTTTCAGCAAAACTTATTTTTTTTACAAATGGATATTTCTATATTTACATTCCAAAAGTTAATTCCTTTCCCAGTTTTCTGTCCATAAGTGCCCTAACTGGTACACTTACCCTTTTTCTATAACCCCTCTTACTGCACCTTGATATTTCCTTGAACTGGGAGTCAAACCTAGGTTGGACCCGGAACTTCTCCTTCGATTTGTGCCCAGCGAGGGCATCCTCTGCTACATATGCTGTTGGAGCCATAGGTCTATCCATGAACAGTCCTTGAATATTGACTTAATAACAGAAACCTCTGGTTCATTCCCTTTGCTATTCTTATGGGGATGAAACCCCTTCAGATCTTGCAATCCTTTCTCAAAATCTAAAAATAAGAGATCCATTTTCAGTTCACTGGTTTGCCACTAGCAGTCACTTCTGTTTTTGACATGCTCTAACTGTGTCTCTCAGGAAATATCTCTATCCGGATATTGGCAGCATATACTTCTTAGCTTCATCAATCTTATATAGTTTTGGTGGCATATATATAAATTTCCTTGAGTACGGAATGCTCTGAATGGGATTCCTTAAGTTTCTACTCTAAATTCATAGATATTTTTGTTCCCCCTTTTAAAAAGGAGCAAAGCATACACATCTTGGGTGCCGTTCTTAGTCTTCCAGTAGTCTGTAGTCTGTATCTTGAGTATTTTGGTCTTTTGTGCCAATATCCACTTTCGGTGATTTCATACTATGTATGTTTTTCTATGATTGGGTTACCTCAGTCATTATTATATTTTCTAGCTCAATCCATTTGTCTATGAATTTTTGAAATCTTTGCTTTTGATGGCTGAATAGTAAAACATTGAGCAGATGTACCACATTTTCTGTATCCATTCCTCTGAGGAATGCCATAAGGTTTCCTACAAACTCCTGGTATCATTATTAAGTCTGCTATTGAAGGAGTTAAAATAAAAAATTCATAAAAATTACAAAAGAACTGCAGATAAGGGGACAGGACAGAACAGGCCTGAGAAATGCCCGCCCAAGTCTTAACACAAGGGACTAGCATCCACCATCTGCACTGAGTCATCGGCCATCCGGGCCGCCAACTCCCTGTTCCTCTATAGTTAATATTTACCAAACTCCCTGCTCTCCAAATAAAGATAAGACGCTCTCCTACATTGTGAACACTGCAGCCCACACATACTACTTGCTAGTGAGACCTTGTACCCATTTCCCTTGCTGATATATAAATCAAACAATCAAGTATAACGTCGCTGAATCCCCTTGCCTTCCCCTATAAAAAGCCTTAAATTTTGAGTCTTGTGTCGACTCCTCTGTCTCCTGTGTGAGATACGAGCCATCCCAGGGCTCTGATAATAAACTGCTTCATGTGCTTTACATCAAGAGCCTGTCTCACACGTTTCTTGGGGTAGTACCATCTTGCAACTGGAATGAGGTCTCTCATAAGGGGGTCCTACACTATGAACATAGTTGAGAATGTGTCTTTATTGCATTTTGGAGCATCTTTTGGGTATTAGCCCAGGGTAGGTCAATCTGAGTCCTCAGGTAGTGCAATTAACAACTTTCTGAGGAATCTCCAGACTGATTTCCAGAGTGATTGAACCAGTTTGTAATCCCACCAAGAAAGAAGGATCATTCCTCTTCCTTGACATCTTTATCAACATCTGCTGTCTTCTGAGTTTTTTATTTCAGCCATTCTTACATGTGTTAAGTGGAATCTCAGGGTTGTTTTCATTTACATTTCCTTGATGACTAAGTAAGTTGAACATTTCTTTAGATGCTTCTCAGATATTTGATTTTCCTCAGTTGAGGAATCTTTTTTTAGTTCTGGAATATAATTTTGATAGGATTATTTGTCTCTCTGAAGTCTAACTTCTTAAGTTTTTGTATGTATTGGAATACAGCACTCTATCAGTTGTAGAATTGGTATAGACTTTTTCCCAATCTCTTGGTTGCTGTTTTGTCTTAATGAAAGGGTTTTTCATGAGGCAGGTTTCTACTACAGTGGAGAACTCACAGTTAGTAACCTAGAATGGGGACTGGCACTTCCTGACTTCCCTACTTGTTGTGAACAGTAATTGGGGCAACTAAACAATCATGTTCTACTCCTACAAGTCATGTCTACCTACAGTCATGGATCTAGAGAGATCTATTATTGATTCTGGGCATCGCCCCAGTTAATGTATGCAGATGGAGTTTGAATTTTTCATCCTTGCTTCTGTAACTACAGGCTGTGGTGTTCTGAAGCCTAGATACACACTGTGCAGCTGTGAATATGCCTGAGAAGTCTGTCTCCTTGGATTTCTGAAACATTGTTAATGATCCAGAGGAAATCAGCACACCCTGCTCAACAGAGCTCTGGAAATGCTCACATTCTTGCTTCATCTCTATATGAAGCTAGGTCAAAAGATCACCTGTCAGGTATGTTCTTGAATATCCTTCAGTGTGTTAGCATTGGGGTGCATTTAAATACTATGCAGGAGAGGTGTGGGAAATACCTGACCTCTTCAATTAGAGATCAGAGACATGAACTATTTGCATTCAATTGACTCTGTATGTTCCTGGTCTTTGTCTTGGATCATGCAGATCTATTGTGTCATACTTCATTGTTCATGTGGCGAAGTTGTGGGGAAAAGCAATACTCATAATTTTTTCCCATCCTCCTTCATAAGGTAATAGATTTTAGTGCAACACTTCATTCTAGATTAACTGACCTAACTTTTCTTAAATAAGGACATCTCTATTATACCAAACCATGCGTGTGTGTGTGTGTGTGTGTGTGTGTGTGTTTCTGTTTGTGTGCTTATATCGTTAGTTTGCATGAAAGATTACATAAACCTTGTCACGGAAAAGAGTCTTTGTAAGAAATCTACAAACTGAGGATGGGGCAGAATCCAAATGTTCTACCACAACGTGGCCTTAGAGGAAGTGTAGCATAATCTGCTATAAGAGAATACACTTGACAGTAAAACATGGAGGAAATGCCCTGGCATGTCCACATTATCACTGTTAACTGTGACATTGTTCTCTTGGCTTCCATGGCCAGAAATGAGGGCTCTGAAGCCAAGTTGCATCCTGTGGTGCTGTGTATTGGCTTGAGGAGGCTGTCAACTTGGTCACATGACACATGTGAAAGGAGTGAGAAGGCAGTAGATGGACATTGTTGTTGGTAGCCACCCATACCAGCTGTTGTCTGTTAGTACAGGGCACAGCTGTTGTCCACCCCCGAAGGACGCAGTGCGCATGCACAAGGGTGTGTTCGCGCCAAGTCTTTGCCCACCCCAGGGCGTTCCAATGAGATCACGGCTATGTGGCCAATCAGGAAGGAACACATTCTTTTGGGCGATATAAAGCTAACGCTCTCTGGGGCTGCAGCGTCTCTCCTTTTCATGATGCAATAAACGCTTTGCTGCAGAAGGATCCTGGTGTCCGCATGCGTTCTTGCTGACAAGACGATAGGGCAGGACACATTGTGACATTGCCTTCCCAATGGAATCATGGAAGTGTTGACAATCACAGAGTGGGAGTCTCATGTCTTAACTTTGACACCCAGCTAAGCAAATTCTAACCTGTCTGTACACTTAATGAGTACCGTCCACAAGGAAGGGTAGGCTCAATGAAGCACTGTCCCTTGTGTGCCTGACCTTGTGGATAAGTGGAAGACCATTCAGCCTCTTGAGACATGGGAGATCAGAGTAATGAGAGGCAGACAGAGGGGACAGTTCTGTGTTTGATTTACTGGGCCACCATAACTATATTTTCCATGTAAGGATTTATCTCATAGAAATCTAATGTCTCACACAGGTAAAGACCAAGCTGTATGACGCCTCAATAACACAGCTGGCTCCAGACTTCTTTCTTAATTACTAGTATTTGCAGGCAGTCATTCATACCTTACTTCTAGATTCAGAAATTATTTTTAGCTTCATATACACAAGGCATATTCTTTCATGATCTCTGGGTGTGTCTTTCTCTGTCTCTCTGTCTCTTCTCTCTTTCTCATCTGTCTGCCTCTCTGTCCTATTTTTCCTATTTCCTAAACAGTCTTTACTAATGATAACATATCTCATGCCAGTTTAATTTCCTAAACAGTCTTTACTAATGATAACATATCTCATGCCAGTTTATGCACTTTCTTATCTCATAAACCCCAGTAGGATCTAAAGTTGGTGTACTCTGGGGAACTACAATTAGATATAGAGGTGGCATCCAACTGTACCAGACTAGAACTTTAAGAACTGAGAAGATGTAAAATATTCAACAATTCTCAACAAGCCTAGGGCCCAATAAGCATGTATGGAAATTAAAATTTCAGAGATCCAAGAAATGCATGTTATGCTGAACATGGCCTGGCTTCTCTTTTTGGGACTGCCAGCATCAGGAAAAAGGTAACACGGGGATTTAATAAACATGTATAGTTTAAGTATACTTAGTCTCTACCCTTATTTTTACCATTCCCTTTCTGTATTTTCCTAATGGATGTTGTCCAGAAATGTAGTAGAGACACCCTTTCAAGAGTATAGAAGTTGCCACATATGGCACCCCACTGAAGAATTTGACTTTTTATCACTGGTTGAAGCTCCTTACCAAAGGTCTACAACATCTTTTTCACTATGACTGTTGCTTTGCTCTGTGTGTGTGTGTGTTTGTGTGTGTGTGTGTGTGTGTGTGTGTGTGTGTGTGTGTCTGTGTCTGTGTCTGTGTCTGTGTGTCTGTGTGTCTGTCTGCCTGTCTGTCTGTCTTTGACTTGGTCTGTCTCTTTCCTCCACATTATTCCTCTCTATAGTTTAGCTTGACTTGTTAATTGTTCATTCCGAGATTGGTCCATCATGCTTTCTGTGAGTGTTTGGTTTTGATGGCTCAAACTGTACCTGTAGCCAGAACTGTGAATGGCTGATCACATCACTAACACCCTCATGAATAAAATAAGTTATTTTTGAGGCTCTGAGGGAATTTTTATCAGAATTTATGTAAGTTTTCTTTATGGTTTACTCCCCCATACAAACTGTACTACACTGTGGATCTTACCCAAGTTTTTTCTAATTTTATTTATTCATGTACCCGGCCTACTGGGAAGGCAGATCCCAACCCTCCCATATTAATTACCAGGACTAATAGATGAGCAATTTGAAGAAATTGGACATTTACCTATAGAAGATGTCCCCTGAGATGGATTAACTGTGTGGAATCACTGCTTCACTGACAATCATCCTGACCTAAGTTGTCAGCTTCCTTTCTGCCTTGTCATTTTGTGTGTACTACATAAGGTGCAGAGGAACCATTTCTGGGCTGTGTTTGAAAATTGAGTCTTCAGTATTCTTGCACGAAGGTGGGAAAAATTTCAATAAATCAGTGATGTCTCTGGGTTAGAAGAGTGAGTGATTGAAAGTCTTCCCTTGTGTCTCAGGCAAAGCTACTGGAAAGGGTAACTTCGGTTATTGATTTGGAGAAGATCTAGTTAATGGGTAGTTATGTGCTGTTGAAGGGCAACCTCTTCTGGATACTCTAATGTATGCTGGAATTTCCATGGTATTCTCTATGATGTCACTAATGTTATAGAAACAGAAACTGCCCTTGTGGCATTTAGTTAGTGCTTAATGGTTTACCCACAGACAATGTTTCATGGTGATCAAGCTTTAACAGAGAAAACAGAGAGCATGGAGAGAAAAGAGAGAGGAAGAAGAAATTGGGATTTCTGTCTTGTTATAAAAGTGCAAAAAATTGATCTGGTGGAAAGCAGAGGGAGTAAGCCCAGGGCTGGTACTGGGGAACTTCCTGGAAGAGGTGGTCTTGGCTCAGGCCTTCTAGGTGTAGGATTTTTTATCTGAAGCCTCTGGATTCCTAAAGAAGAAATCCAGAGACAAGAACATGTGATGAATGTTTGGTAGAGAGCAGTTGGACTACTATGAGCTCCTTAATTTCATTCTGAATGAGAAAAAATACCAATAAATATATTAACTTTCATCTTCAGAGTATTCCTGGACATGTAATTGGAATTTTTTGAGAAGAACTGAGAAGGCTACTCTCCTGGACATGTATCAAGGTTTCAGACTCTTTGTCTTTAAAATACATGATTAAGGCTTGTGGTCCTGAGCACCATGGACACCAGGACAGTTTGGCATCACATCGGATATGAACTGAAAATGTCCTCCATTTCTTCATGCCTTGGCCAGCTTTTACTCTTTAGGGCCAGGGGGACTACAGAAGTGAGTGAGGCATATGTCTACCAATCCTGGTTAGTAGCAGGAAAGAAGCTAATAGATCCAGCTTGAATAGAGCTTTCCTCCTCTTTCAGTGCTTCAAAGTGTCTGTAGATTTCCCCTTTCATCCTGCTTCATTGGGGGACTCAGCATGGTCTCTCCTTTGCCTGGGCCATTACTATGTATGTTCCCTTGTGTTTATCTACAGGATCTGCTGGGAAGGCATAATCCTAACCTTCCACCATCAGTGAGCTAGTACAGCCGATTTAGATGTTGTAGAAACTGACTAATGAGCTCCAGAAATGACCTGTGTTTTGGGTAAACTCTCAGGAATACTGACCCATTGTACCAACAGGATTTGAACAAAAGATAGCCATCATGCCCAGTTCTTTGTTGACTGTCTTGACTACGCTGTGTTAACCCCAGTTTTCTCACATCACAAGAAACAGAATCTCCAAAATCCCCATGCATAATGTAATTTTATCACGTGCCTCTCAGTGGTAGAACATGAAGACAGGATAGGAGTGTGATGGGAAGCTATTTCATTTCTCAGAATAGCAGAAGCTGTGGTTTGAATAGCAGTCTTAAGATATGGCAAATAGTTTGTAAACTCTCGTAATGGATTTAAATAGACAAAGAATGCATTTTCTGTCCTTAGGGTAACAAAAAAAGCTAGTCAGCAACAGTAGCACAGTAGCTTAGTCTTATAGGTAACGTTTTATTTATTTATTATTTATTTATTTATTTTAAAGTTTTATTTTATTTGCTTAATATGAGAATATTGTAGCTGTCAAACACACCAGAAGTGGGCGTCAGATGCCATTATAGATGGTTGTATGACATGATGTTTATGTTGGGAATTAAACTCATGACCAATGGAAAAGCAGTCAGTGCTCTTAAAAGCTGAATCATCTTACCAGGCTTAATTACTTTAGATGGGGATGGTGATGGTGATGGTATTGATGATGATGATGGTGATGGTGATGGTGATGGTGATGGTGAGGGTGGTGATGATGATGATGGTGATGATGATTATTGTTATTATTATTATTATTATTATTATTATTATTATTATTATTATTATTGTACAAACCTAAATAGATCAAGACTTATCCTCCTCCAATGCTCTTCCCCCTGCCCTGTCTCAAGAATTACTTACAATAAAGAAGACACCATCAGAGCTGCTCTTCCCTCAGCACTAAAAGAGAGAAAAATTTTACCTTGTCTTGGTTATGGAGATTTTTCTTGTTGACTGGTCTCATGGCTTCAGACCTGAAGCCAGGTAGACTATGGAAATGGGAACTCCTTTTGGAGAAATATGCTTAACTTGGAGGAACTGGGAAGTGTTGAGCAAGGGTAAGATGTTGGTCGATCACTTTATCCCTTTTGAGAACAAAGTCTCATCTTCACAGACTGGGTATGCAGGTTAAGCAGGCATGGCTAACAACTCAATCCAGGTGGGTAAACGTTTTTCCATTAGGTATACAGTGGGAACATTTCATTGACTAAGCTGAATGTATATCCTGTCCACGATGTTCTAAACCCATGCAAGGAAAGTTTTGGGATTTGTCTATCCTGTGGCCCAGCAAGTGTGTTTCACTTTCTGTGTGCAGTTTCTTCATTGATGAAATTTAAGAAAATGGAGGGAGCCAAGGAAAGCAACAGACAACATTATTCTACATTCTAGAAGATCAAGGCCTTCTCATAAAAAAAAAATCCTTGTAGCTGTGAATTCAGCAGTGAGGTAAATTGCAACCAACCTCTGGTCATGCCGCTGATATCTGGTACACAGGCCTGTTGACTAACTATTCCGTTGGGAAAAGAAAGCATCAAAAATTAGAATGAGATAAAAAAAACTTAAAAATGTGTCAGAACTCTGTCCCCTAGCAGTAAGTGGTCCCGGTGATGGTGACAAATAACATAAAGGGTATTTTGTTGAGCAAGAGTTACTCTGCTGGAGTACTCAGATGTTCATATGTACTTCAAAATCTGTCTCGTGAGACTGTATTGATATCATACTCTAGTCCAGAAAGACCATAGCCAAAAGTATATTATTCCTTCTGCACAACAGTGTCTAAACTACTTCACATCACACATTTTCATGTGAGGCTGAAATTAATATTCTACATAGATGAAAGCATTGTCTCAATTCGTGTCTTAGTACTTTTTCTTTTAATTTTGGAAAATGGTTGTGTATTCTTCAGTTCACACCTGAACTGAAGTAACTGTTCCTCAGAATCTATACATAGAGGACATCTGAGTAGTAGTTGACATTTTTAGACACAGTGGTCTCCCCATGGGTTTGTTTGGGTCTGAAGAAGCATGCATAGACATATTTTAGCTAAGGGAATCAGGTAGTAGCCAAAACATTACAGAATCAATCTGCTGTAAATATTTTTATTTTACACAATTCAAGGACTGTCTATCCAAGTCTGTGTTTTAAAGGTTGTAGATATTACACCATCCATAGATGATGAGAAATAAGGAAGAATCCCTTAGGATTACACAGATTGATCAAGGAACTCCTACACAATTCTAAGCTAGGAGGAACAAGAAGTCACTTTGCTTGAAAACTTACAATAATACGATGCTGTGGTGTTATGTGGAGTGTTAATAGATGGTGGGAAACCACCTAAAAAGCACATGCATTTATACAAGATGCTATTCAAAAATTATCCAGTGGCAGTTTGGCAACCTACATTAAGCACAAAGAGATTGATTCCCCTCTCCACACATTCTACTCAGAACCATTGAGTATTAAAAAAATACATGAGAACTCACTTGTGTATCACATGACTGTATAACTAGGGAGTCACAGCATACATGATATTCAGGTAGCATAGCCTGAACTTGTCAACAGTTGAGGGAGTGCATATAGTGGATGAGGTTTAGGTATGAAACTCAAAATTCCAAAATATCAGTTAGAATTGAGTTTAGAGGACAATAAATACTTAATGAGTTTTTGGGTAAAAATATGGACCTAAAGACACCAAAAATTATGTATCATTCAGCTGTGAATACCTATGGAGAAATTAATGGTTCATATTAAGAGTTTATTCTGTGACCCAGAGGTATAAGTAAATGGTGCAATTTGAAGTGATTAGATATGTTAAAGAGGCATGCAAAACAAAGGAGACCATGGTATCTTTGAACAAGTGTGCTTCTCCAACATGTAGCATGAGCTACTGTGGAATGACCTAAAACACACACACACACACACACACACACACACACACACATATACACACACACACATACACACACACACACACACACACACACACACACACACACACACACATATCCTACAAATAATTGACTTGCTCTGTGCTGTGTGTGGCATGCTGGATTTTTCCAAGATATGAAGTGTATACTCCACAAGTAAGTTAAACCAAATGTCAGAAAGAATTCAGAATTCCTCTTCTTTCTTGAGAAAGCATTCTGTCCGTGAGTAATGCTTACATTTTAAATTTAAGAGGGATGACTTGAAAACTATAACAACTGAATCCCACTTTTAAAACAGCATTTGTAAGATTTCTAGTGACTCAATTTTGATTTTATGGACCTGTAGTTGCTCAGTTCTCATGACTGTAGGTTTGAACCAGGTCATTACTAGACATAACTGCATAGGGACAGTAAGAACTTTCACAATTCTTCAAGGTGAAAAACCTAAGAAACCGTACTGGCAAAAACTTAATGCAAAATGGAGAAACTTGTGCTTGGATAAAGTCCAGTACCTAAGACTGAGAAGGTGGTTCAAAGCCAAGGGGAAACATTGTATGTAAACAAGCACTACTGGGTGCAGAACATGTTATGAAGATGAAGAAAGCTAAGGACTTCAGGAAATATGCATGAGGAAGACTTTGAATGGTCAATATTATATGTTATAAATTTAGTGGTTCATATGAGTAGATGAATTTTCAAAATGATTATCTCCTTAGGAATGTGAATACTCAAGCTGAGTAAATGCTGCAGCCCAGGTAGAAAAGTGAAATGAGTTTCATTCAGACATTGGAATTCCCTTCATGCTGAGCATGAATATGGGAGGGATTCAAAGAAGTGTTGAAGGACACCAAGAGCTGCTGTCTATACAGGAGGAGTCTCAGAGGATTAATTCATTCTTGTTATGAGGGATTTCCTAGTTTCTTACTGGAAATAACTCAATAGAAATTTAAAGTCTTGAACCCAAATTCTGTACATGTCTCATCTAAGCTTTGGAAGACCTTGACCTGTAAAGGCCCCCAAAGAGGCATAGCTTGAGTCATCTTTAAATCTGTATTACACTTGGTGACTTTCTGCCTTCCCACTATGTTGTCAAGGCCAGCCACAGGGTAAGACTGTGGTGCTAAACTTTCAGCAAGAGAATGCTGAGTAGCTTAATTACTGTGTTTTCTTTCTGGTTTGAGTTTTGTTTTCTTCAGGCATTAGCTTTGTTCGGTTGGTTGCAACTTTTCTTATTCATTCTTTATTAATTTTTGTTCTTGTGGTGAATTTTCAGTATGGTAAAGGTCATGCACTGAATATTATGATTGTATCATTTAAGCACTTTTTCAAACAAGTTAATATATATGTTTAAGAATAAATTGTGTTTTTCACCTCTTAAGAAACTTAGTTTTTTTTTTTTTTGTTTTTTTATTTGTTTTTTTTTTTTTTATGTGTGCTGTAACCATCCTGTCATCCCAGAAACCATATGCAGAGATTGATCACTGAAACTTGCAGAGCCCTTGGGATTGATAATTTGTTCACAGAAAGCCAGAGGTAAACATGTGGATTCGACTTTCAATGTGCCTATTGTGGCCTAATGTGGATACCAAGTTCATGATTGGAAGGGTATTCATGATGCATCCTTGTGGTCATATTTTTAGGTACTCCTAAAATGTAGTACTCTAAAGATGATCATACAGAATAAACTAGTGAGAAACTCAATAGTTTTGCTCTAATGATTCACAGAAAATAAAAACCTTCACCAATGGAGTTAAAATAAAAATCAGGAAAATCAGACCTAATATGTCTCTGGTTTGAAATATAGTCTCAGTAGGAACCACACAGAAGAGATAATGTGTTCCATATTTTTAAAAACCTTTTTTTACACTCAGTTTTTATGTTGTTGGTCTTGAATATGTGTTTGGTGCCTATTTTGGATAGTTATTTGGTTCATTTTATTATCATTATCATTATTATTGCTATTATTTCTTTTATACATAAGTGTTTTGCTTGATGTAAGAACTATGCACACATACATGCAATTCCCACAGAATCCAGTCAAGGTCAGTGAATTCCACTTGGAACTGTTTTATCCTTTTGGTTCTATGTTAAGCAAATGAGATAAAATGGATGAGCTATCTCACCAGCACCTGCCCATGACTTTTATCCTTCCTTTCGTAAGGTATTAGCTGAACTGGAACAAACTCAACCAAGGAAAGAAGTTTTGTGAGAACTACAGAAATACATATATGAGATAGGAATGCTTATTGTCTAAACAGTGAGTCATCCATGAGGGCATTAGTAGATACAGAATCATACCTCAGCATCTCTTATCATAAGGATTGGGGCAGAACTGTCAAATCTCATCCTGTGTTATAATGTAGATGAGACTCATAAGATTAAATTATGAATTGAGAAACTCTCCTTGGGCTGAAAGTGGTAAGGAAATCATGCTGATGTATCATAAATGCACTGCTAAAAGCAGGATTCAAACTAGTCTGGGTGTATGCCACCTGTAAAAGAGACCACAGATCTTTGGAAGAGAATGATTCTGTTCAAAACTGGGAAGGGAGAAGGATGGTTGATATTTTTCTAGAAGATCTCCCAACATTTAAAAAGTGTTTCTTTCATATCAGTGAATGATTCTTTTAAAGCAACTCCTGGATTGAACTTTTGAGACCAACCATCGGCCAGAGAATTAATGTGTGAAAGAAGAAATTCTGTGTCTCTCCAGACTGTTGCTTTCAAAGCAACAGACAAAAGTGTCCATCCTATAAATGATACATAGAAACTTATACATTTTATAGCAGGATGGATAAAGAGATTCTTCAGGTCCATGAATGAGGTATTCAGCAGTAGACCTGGCTCAGCAATTAAGGAATTTTGTGCCAACTCCTGAGAGCTGAGCTCCTTCCCTATGAGCTCCATGATTGAAGAAAATAACAAACTTCAAACAACTTGTCTCAGATTTTTTGTAGTTGGGGTTTCCTGGTCTTGGTTCACAGAAGGAAGAAAATCTAGTTTTCCTATTCCTGTATACCCTATAATACTTCTTCCTGATGCACTCATGCAAATATATTACTATGTATTTCATTGATAGGTTACTTTTGCTATTTGAATTCTGTTGCCAATGACAATAGGAAGTACGAAGCACTGTATCAAAGCATAATATGAAAATCATGGAAAGGCAATTTGGCCATTGGTAATTTGTAACTGAGCTGAAACTCTTACTAGACACAAACTGCTGTAAAAGGTCTTATCTAGATTCCTGGTGTAGAAGCTGGTGTTCCTAACAGAGAGTAGAGGATGAATCACTTTGTACAGAGAAAAGGGATTTATCACAATGATCACAGACTGTGGACCACATAATTTAACAAAAAATGGATATTTGGAAAGTCCAAGAATCCAGGAGTTGATCAGTCCACAAGCCTAGATGTCTCATCTGGTCATTATTATATGGTTAAATACTCAGTAAGCAGGTTCTATTGTCTGTGAGGGTTTGGTAGCAATGTGAGTGCAACCTTGAAAAAGTAAACGCTTTTTTCTTCCATGTTTTCTATGGGCTTCAAGTAGAATGCATTGTTAAGAATACATCGAGATTGCAATTTTTCAATAGACAACTAACTACAACTGAATGTTCAATTCAGGGAAGTTGCAGCCTCACAGCTCAGCTGAGGAGTATGGGAACTGCAAGATCCAGTCTGGAAAGATCATCCTGTTCATCGAGCCCACCTTCCAGTATTGCAGAAATACCGAAGAAATCCTCAATCAACTTTCAAACATGGTCTTCTGGGATTTGTAGACATCACAGCCACTAACAACACCAATTCAATTCAAGATTACTCACAACAATAAGTAATGGAGTGAGAATAGATCCTTGGGTCTTTATAGGTAATCAAAGTCTTCATAGGCAGACAAAGTGATCTAATCTCCCTGCAACCAAATAGGGAGCTAATGACATAGCTGAAGCAGATTGGAGCTCTGCTGTTATGAATAGGGTGTCCTTAAATCCCATGCTGACAGCAGACATTCAGTCATGCTTAAGGCCAGCGCACTTGAGAGTTGATGTGCATCATGGATCAGGACAATATATTCTTGTGACTTGGATTTTCAAAAAATTGGCTTTTATTCTATTCCTCAGTGCTTCAATATGACGCTGTTTGCATGAAACCATGGGGTAGGGAAGCTTAACAGATCACACAGGATTGATTATCCATACTTCATGTGCTGACATGTCTCTACCTCTAAGCCCATGTTTAACAATCCAGTGCATCTAAATCTCCAGTGAATCTATTACTGTTTTTCTACCATGCTGTTCTGCTGAAGTCATTTTGCAGAAGTCCACTTCCTAATGATTATGAAAACAATGAATATTGTGAAGTTGTTTCTGACCTACACAAAGGCCCTTCCCACTTCTGCATTTAGAGCTCTAAAATGGTGTTCTCCAACTTTACCTCCCATAAACACAGAAGTCCACAATGGTATGAGGATGCAGTTTGAAAAATCAGATGAAGAGTTTTAGCATAGTTGTTCTTCACTGTAGCAATACTAAGGTAGGTGGCAGAGCAAATGATGAATTCAGCTCTGTTCACAAACTAGTTAATTGCCAAGAAAATCCCAAACAGTTGTGAGGTGGTTCTAGTCAGAGTCTCAGAAAACTCAAATATGACATGCAAATTTTCAGAACTCTCCTTCAAAGACTGTCTATGAAAGAAGTTGCTTGGAAAGCACTGTCCTAAAATATTTATTCCATTCACACTTTTACATTTTCCTTTGACATTGCAATGACGTTTATTAATCTTGGAACTGCAGATATCTTCTCTGGTCTCCAATGAGAAGGATTCATTCCTAAAACAGATGTATCTGCAGATGACTAAAAAAATAAAAATAAAGAATAGATCTTGATTAAAGTTCTGGGCTAAAGATGCAACATCCTACCACAAAATCAGAAGTATATTTGACACACACACACACACACACACACACACACACACACACACATATATATATATATATATATATATATATATATATAATGTATATATACATATATGTATATATATATGCACATGTGTGTGTGAGTGTGTGTTTCTGTGTTTCTCTGTGTGTGTGTTTGTGTATGTGTGTGTGTGTTTGTGTGTGTGTGTGTGTGTGTGTGTGTGTTAAATGAGACTTGTATGTCTGGTATTTTAAGAAGACTAACCTGGTAGAAGATTATTTTAATGTCCTCTTGGATCAGTACAAAAAATTTGATTGAGAATATGTGTGTATCAGTGTAAATTAGTCTTTAATACTCAGTCTTCCTCTCATTCTGTCAGTCTGTAATTCTTTCTCCCTCTCTCTGTACCTTTCTGTTTACCTATTTTCCCCCTGCCTCACTCTCTCTCTTCTGTTCTCTGTCAATTGTTGGATAATACCAGATTCAAATTAGAATTTTAATGTATTCATTCTTTTTGTATACTTTATGGAATCATTTAAAAAACTTTCAATGCTCTTTAAATGTCTTATAAAATTTTTAAACTGAATACATGTGGTCCTATGATATTTTAGGAGGGAGATATTAAATGCTCGATTCTGTGTCACTGTTCAGTATACTGCTGTTTAAATTATGCATATTGAGGTGATTTAATAGTGGTATATCCAATACATCCAGTAAATAATTAATGGTTTAAAAATATTCTACATTTGAGTTTGTAAATATAAAAAGTCTTTCTCCACGTCTCCTCTCTTCTCTTTAATATTGTTAATTCTACCCTTTCTTTAAATTACTTGGCAAGAGGTTATGACAATGTTGCTAATACTTTCCATGAATGAACTCTTCCTTTCATTCATTATATTGTCCTCATTTTATTGATTTCAGGCATGATGAGTTGGTTATACATGTTATACCCCTTCCACAAGGCTCAAAGGCCACTATGAAACAAGGTGCAAAGAGATAAAGAGATTGTAGGTGCCCAAAATGTGGGGGTGATCATAGGGAAATCGTGTCTTCTGGATATGCAGAGTGCTCACCTTATGACACACAGCAGCTGTGGTTCCCTGCACAGCTTCAAGCCAGTCAACAGTCCAGAATGCAGTGTAAATGCCCCAAAGCTGTTCCTCCTAACTGACACACTATGGACAGTTAGTGTCATCTGTGGGAGAGTTGAACGATTTTTGTAAAGGATCATAATGGGGTTATTTTAACGTAGAAGATGTACAAAGGTAAGATTGAAAGTAATATAGTGATGTAGATAAAATAAATGGGAAAATTATCATCTAAATATTTTGGTGGAAATTCTCAAAAAAATAATTAAAGTATATTCCTCAATATTATGTACAAAGACAATATTTTTTTATATAGGGATGTTTCTTACAGTGATCTTAATGAATTCTGTTAGTTACAACAGATCTGCCAATTCTAGGAGTTAGTGAGAGCACATTATGTGATTTGACATTAGTATATTCAAAGTGGCTATTTTCAAATATAGTAAGCGTTTTTTCCATGTACACATTCAACAATTGGCTTCTATAAATCATAATGAAAAAACTAAAACACTGTATATCCAGAAAAAATAATTAATTGAGTACATATCTAAACAAAATATTCACAATTGAAGAAAGTTAAATGACTAAGAATCTAATGCAAAATATATATCTTCCTTATACATTACAGAAATGCAAATCAAAATTATTCTGACATTTTTAACCCCTTTCAGAAACCTTAATTTAATAACAAATGAGCCAACTTACCTTTACTGTGTTATGGAGAGAGTAGAACATTGCTATACTCCTAGTGGGAATGCAAACTTCTACAGCAACTTTAGAAATCAGTATGATGTTCCTTCATGAATGTAGAAATGGATACACTTAAAGATATAACTCAAGGACATATATACAAATGTTGATTTCTTCTAGTGTAGAGTCCCTTGATAATTTGGAAATATTCAAGTTGTTTTTAACAAATGATTGCATGAGGAAAATATGGTGCATTGACAGAGTACAAAAAGGAAAGTATGTAATTTTCAGGACAGTGAATGGATCTTGTGAGAGTCATCATAGATGACTTAACCCAGATCAAAAAGGGAAAATGGGATACTTATTCAGTTTAAACTGAATGTAAGTTCAGCAAACTGTGTATCTGTATGATCAATTTAGTGTCCGCTGTTCTCATTTTGGGAATTGTTGAGGGACACTGTCAGGAACAAGAATGTCAAATGTGAAGAGACAAGGAAGAGGGAGACAATGGAGGGATTATAGAGATGTATAGCTAAAATTGAGTGATATTTCAGTCATAGAATGGAAACCTAATGGAAGAGAAACACTTTTTTAAAAATTTTTATCAACGTTAATAAAGATTTATTATAGGTAAAGGGACAGAAGATAAAATATTGATTGGATTTATCTATGTAAATTTCAATAGTAAGTACATCTCAAAAATTATGGATTTCAGCTCTCAGTAAAACTGTAGTACAGATAATGACTGTATAGTCCTTAAGGAGTGAGATGTGAATGTCCCTGTTGGAAACATAAATGTATTATATTATAAACATTATACGTGTACAATAATCTACTTATTTCTTTACATTTCAAATGCCATTTCCACACTTTGTCTTTCTTTCTTGAATCACCCAAGCCATTCTGATGCTCTTTTTTTCTAAGATGGTGCTCCCACATCAACATGACCACTTCCACTTTAGTCTTCTATCATCACCCTTCTCTGGGATATGACGTCTCCACAGGACCAATTGACTCCCTTCCCAGAGATGGAAGATGAGGCAGTTGTCTTCTCCTTATGCTCTATGATCTATGTAGCAGAAACCATGCACTGGCCGAAGTATACACTTCTTTGTGGTAAATATCCTGAGCCTCTGAAGGGTAAACTTAATTGATAGTGTTGTTCTTCATATTGGGCTCCAATACGCTTCAGATCCTTCAGGCAATCCCCTAACCATCTTTTTCTGGCTCTCAGTTTCTGCCAAATTGTTACCTGTATGTGAATCTGTCACCATCAGCTGATGGCAGAACCCCTCAGAGGACAGAAATATTAGGGTCTTATCTGCAAGCACATTTTGACATCAGGAATAGTCTGAGGATTTGGAGTCTGAGGATGAAATTGTTCTTCTGGTCGGGTTTTCTCTGGATTGCCTTTCCTTAAGTCTCTGCTCCTTTTTTGTCTTTGCATTTTTTTAGACTTTGGACATTTATAGGTTAAAGATTTTGAACTGTGTGGGCATCACCTGCTCTCCACAGGTGGGCATGTCTAGCTACAGGAGACAAACCCTTTGGTTCTATATCTTTGCTGCTTAGTATTTTAACTACATTTTTCCCACTAATTTTATGGGACCCTCTTGCGTCTTGGCATCTGTGACGTTTCTGGGGATACCTAAGTTCACCAACCACCAATGATGCTTATTGTTATTTATTCAAATTTTCTTCTAGATTTCTCTTTTCTCTTTGTATTGTTTCTCTCCCTCCATTTTGTCCATTCTTCTCTACTTCTAGCAAGGTCCCTCCATCCATATGTCTTCCATTATCATTTTGTTCTCAGTTCTAATATCGTTGCAAGGATCCACGGTTTGGCCTTCTAACATTTTACCCTCCATGTGATAAATGAATTGTGTATTGGGTATACTGATGTTTGGGTTTAACATCCACTTCTCCGTAAGTACATCCCGTGTTATGTCCTTTTCGATCTCTGTTACTTCACTAATTTCCAGGTCCATCCCTTTGCCTACAAAGTTCTTGGTTTCCTCATTTTTAATACCTGAGTATTATTCTTTTGTTTAAATATAGCACACTTTCTGTATTTATTCCTCAATTGAGTTGACATATATCCAGATTTTTTCCACCATTTGACTAATAAAAGTAAAGCTGCCATGAATATGTTCAACCACATGTCACTGTTATATGTGGATCATGTTTGAATATTTGCATTGAAGTGAGTGGTAAAGCCAGGTTTCAGGCAATGCCATTTGCAATATTCTCTGAACCTCCACATTGATATCCAAAGTGGCTGTACAGATACCAATACCACCAACTGTGGAGCAGTGTTCCACTTTCTCTACATCCTAGTGTATTCTGCTACTGCTTTAGTTTTTTGTATTTGTCCCACTGATTGTTGTAATGTAGATTCTCAATTTCATTTAGTTTGCATTTTTCTGATAACTAAGGATGTTGAATATTTCCTGATATATTTCTCAACTACTGAGATACCTCAGTTGAGAATTCCTGCTTTAGTACTCTAATCCAGTTTGTTGGGTTACTTGATTGTGTGGGAGTTACCTATCTGAATTATTTCTCTATTTTTTAGTATGGCACTCTACCAGGTATAGGGTTGGTTAAAGTCTTTTCCAAATGTGTAGATTTCTGTTTTGTCCTATTGACAGTGTACTTTGCTTTAAAGAAAATTTTGACATTGATGAGATTTCATATATTGACTGGTGATCTTTGAGCCAGAACTTTTGGTATTATGTTCTGAAAATTTTCTCCTGTGCAAATATATTTTAGGCACTTTCTGACACTTTCCCTTCTGTTGGTTTCTGTGTATATCGTTTTATATAGATTTCCTTGATGCACTTGGAATTGAACTTTTAAGAAAAAGATAGAAATGGATCAATTGGCACTCAGCTATATCCAGACGAAGAGTTAGGGTAGCATCATTTCTTAAAGTGGTTTCTGTTATGTACAACATATTTAGTTATCAGGTAAATGCAAATCAAAACAAACCTGAGATTCCACCTCACATTAGTCAGAATTGCTAAGATCAAAACTCAGGTGATAGTAGATGCTGGAGAGTATGTGGAGAAAGAGGAGCATTCCTCCATTATTGTTGCGATTGCAAAATGGTACAAACTCTCTGAAAAAGTGTCCTGAGTTTCCTCAAAAATTAAACAGTGCACTGCCTGAGGACTCAGCTATACCTACCCTGGGCATATACCCCAAAGATGCTCCAACTTACAACAAACACACATGTTACACTATGTTCATATCAGCCTTATTCATAATATTCAGAAGCTGGAATGAACCCAGATGACATTCACCAGAGGAATGGATACAGAAAATGACACATATTTACAAAAAGTACTACTACTCAGCTATCAAAACAACGAGTACATGAAATTCAGAGCCAATTCATATCTTCCTGACTGATGTTTCCAAATCATAGGAAAACACAATAATTATGCACTAATTGATAAGTTCGTATTAGCCCAAATTCTCAAATTACCTAACATCCAATGCACAGACCACATGAATATCAAGAAAGTATGCCAAAATGCAGATGATTCACTCTTTCCTTAAAATTTTAACTAAAATATCCATAATAGGTGTAGGGAGGCATTGTTTTTAGCAGAGTGAAGGAATGGCCATTCAGAGTCTGCTGGACATGTGCCCCCATATATATATATATACCAAAACTGATAGGATTGATGAAGCAAAGAAGTTCATGCTGGCAGGAACTGTATATAGATCCCTCCTGAGAGACACAGCCAGAGCATATGAAACACAGAGAAAATTGCCAGAAGCAAATCACTGAACTAAGCATAGGACCCCCTTTGGAGGAATTAAAGGAAGGACTGAAGGATCTAAGGGACTTGCACCCTCAAAAAAAAATAACTGCCAGTCAACCAGATCTTTATGGTACTAAATCACAAACCAAAGACTACACATGATCTGGCCCTGGGCTCCAACTCTATATGTAGCCTTTTTGATGCACCTTTGTAAAGCCCTTGGTCCTATTAAGGTTGGACGCTTCATGTAGGGGAAAGCTCAGAGGGGTGCTTTAAGGAAAGGAATGGATGTGGGGAGTACAACCACATAATAGAAGGGGAGGGGGAGAGCTTTGGGCTGATGGCCTGGAACCGCAGAAAAGGAATAAAATTTGAAATGTAAATAGTAAATACCCAATTCAATAAAAATGGAAAAACAAGTGTAATCTTAAACGTCAAAAATCTTACCCTTAAATAAATATAGCTTTTGAGATTTTAAAACATTTATTTCCTATGGAGATTAATATTGTGTATGCACATAGAGTACAAGTGCTGAGCATATTAGTTAGTTAAATGGAGCTTGAGAAATGAACTCAGATGTTCTAGAAATATCTTTCAGAATAATTTTAAAAAGTTTTTGAATTAATTCTACATTTATCTGACACTTCTTTATTGATTAAGACCAATTGCTGTTAAAAAGTTACAGAAAAGTACTTATTCTTTTTTCAAACATTGTAACATATTCGAGCACTGACTCAATATGAATTAGGGTGGATAGTATAAGGTATTATTAACCTACTGTCTTCCTATAAAAGTAAATTCTGTACGTATTTATTTATTGGATCTTTGATTTTTTATTGCATGAAATATCAAAATCTACATTGGCATGCCATTATCATTTACTTAAAATATTAATTTAATCGATTGTAATATGGCCCACATGTAGTGTACCATAGGAGAAATGTAAGGATTGCTGTAAAGCATACAGTCTCCTCTTTATTATGCTTGGTATTTATCAAAATCAGAAAGGTTTAATGACTGATATTGACATGTAAAATGAAGTAATTACTGATGGTGTCCTATGCTGTGAAAATGATAAGCAAGCTCAATATTTAAGATTTTAAATATTTAATGGTTCAAAGTTATGTTAGATTGCTTTTAATGGATATCTTTATGAGAAGATAATTGGGCCTTAGAAACCAATGCCCACAAATATGATACACTGCTATGCTTATTATTTCAAATTAATAATACCTGGAGTAGGCAAATGCTGTATGAAGTTTCATCCACTATACCCCTGTTTAGAGATTGGATATGTCAGAGATGAAAAGGGTTATCTTCGGTTCCTTATTGAATTTTATTTAATTAAATGAATGTTTTCTAAAAGAAATATTAAAGAATATAGTCATACCTGAACAGATTTTTGTCACAGGTTTTTGGTAGTGTTCTCACTCTGTGTAATTTCACTGTAGGGTCAAGCAATATTGTAAGTATATATGAGTCATTCATTACATTAGAGAATCCACTAACGTTCAGCATGTTCAAATTAACAACATCTATAGTGAAACCTGTACCAACTTTTAACTTTATTTCCTTTTCTGCCCTATTACAATTTGATGCCATTTTTCTAGTATTTACCATGGATTAGTAAAAAGCAGGTTTGCTTATGTAGTCCACTCAGGATCACTTGTAATTATTCTTCAACAACTTTCACTCAATATGAAAGTTCAGATCTTTTACAATTTTTGTTAACAATTGCATGTAACACTTCCCTGCATGACGTCTTCTACAAGCTCTGCTTTCTCTTCGAGAAGTGTTCTTCCTATGCTTCCTTTCACATAGACAGCTTTCAGCTCTAGGTCTGAGTAGAACTAGCACTTTTTAACAACTTTGTCTTTCTTGTCTAAAGTTTCAATGGAACAAACTGTTGGTAGATAATTTATTGGGGGAAAATAGATCATTTTATTATCTCATATAAAGAGCAACTATAAAATGGTTGATGTGTAGCAGAGGCTGTCCTAGAACTCGTGTTCCTCCTGCCTGTGGCTCCTTCAGTAAATCTCTCCTGAGAGACACAGCAAGAATACAGCAATTACATAGGTGAATGCCAGCAGCAAACCACTGAACTGAGAATGGGACCCCGGTTGAAGGAATCAGAGAAAGGACTGAAAGAGCTTGAAGGGGTTCCAGACCCCATATGAACAACAATGCCAACCAACCAGAGCTTCCAGGGACTAAGCCACTACCCAAAGACTATACATGGACTGACTCTGGACTCTGACCTCATAGGTAGCAATGAATGGCCCAGTAAGAGCACCAGTGGAAGGGGAATCCCTGGGTCCTGCCAAGACTGAACCCCAAGTGAACACAATTGTTACGGGGAGGGCGATTATGGTGGGAGGATGAGGAGGGGAACATCATATAGAAGGGGAGAGTGAGGGGCTAGGGGGATGTTTGCCTGGAAACCGGGAAAGGGGATAACATTCGAAATGTAAATAAGATACTCAAGTTAATAAAAAAAATGGTTAATTTTGAAAATAGTACTTAAAACACAGAAGGGGTAGGGACAACATTTGTAACAGAGAAATAATAGTTACCTGTATGAGAGCAATGTTATTAAACATAAAAAATGATGAATTGTGATTAATTTTCATGATAGCACATGAGGATCTGGTATAGACTTAAATATATAAATCCTTAAATAGGATTTGAGGTAGAATGCAGAGCAGGGTGGAAAGTGACTGAAGCTTTGAACATGGGACAAATTATGATCTTGTGCATTTAAGTAACAAAGACAAGATGATGAAACAATTTGACAGATTAAAGAAAAGAAAGTTTAGTATTTCATTTCTGTTATCCACCTTTGTGGAACTGTCAAATATACATTTTATTTTAAAGGTTATGGCTGATAAATCTCCCTTTAGATATTAAAATATGAACACAATTCACATTTATAATTTTGGTCTATGTTAGAAAATATTTTTATCTTCAATACTAGTTATTTCATGATTGATGATTCTGAATATATGATATTTGTCCACTTATTATCTGTGACCTTTCATCAATGTAAGTATGCATGATGTATGTATGTATGTATCTATCTATTTATCTATCTATCAATCACTCTGATCTATCACATATACCATCCTTTGATACATATTCTACCTCCCATAGGTATTGTAGTATCCTGAAATTATATTACATGCTGGAAAACCTAATTAGTTATGTCTCATCATAAAACATATATGCAGTCATGTAACTAAAGTAAATATTTTTGTTTTTATGAAATAGATGAAAAAATTTGATAGTATAAAAATAAATTACCTATATTGAATCTATTTTATGAACTGTAACTTTCAAAAGAATCAGAATTTATAAAGCAGCTTTTAAAATACTTGAGTACTAATATATTTATGAGAAAATTTTCATAAAATTAGAAAATAGAGTGCATTTGTTTGTTATATATCTATACACACATACACATAATATATATATACATATATACACATACAAATATATTTATATATATATACACATACAAATATATTTATATATGTATATATATATACATGTATATACACATGTGGCTACATGCACATATATACATATATATATATACATAAACAAATATATAAACATATATAAAACATATAAACATGTGGCTACATGCACATATATACATATATATATATACATAAACAAATATATAAACATATATAAAACATATAAACATATGTCCTTATGCACACATACACATATTGACATATACCACATACATACATACATACATACATACATACATACATATATACATACATACATACATACATACATACATGCCTTTACAAAGCAAAATCCTTGCTTTTAAAAGCATTTGCCTAGACATGATTATATGGTTTAGCCAAATAAGAGAAAAATGATATTTTTGCAAAATGGCTCTCTCTGAGTACTCATTTCTACTTGTTTAACATGATGATGGTTCTCCCAATCTGACTTCTATATATTTGGGGATGGATATGACGACCTTTGCTTTTCTAACTCAGTCATACACTTTCTCCAAAAATAAGTGATTCCTTATCCCTACAACTATATGGAATGTGCCTTTAACCACACATAATAGAAAAATTAACAGAGGAGCTTCATGTCTTACAAACATTAATTTATAAGCTTGCTTGAAATTGTAGTTTTTATAATTATCATCTTGACCAAAGGCACCACCAGGCTTACTCTTTCAAAAACACCTTGTTATCAACTTTTTTTTAACTAACTGTATTTTATTCAATACAAGAGTAAGAATAAGTAACTGCTATTGAGGTGGTTTTAAGAGTTTGCAGTACCATTACAGCTCATAGGTTGTAAGTGTTTTAAATTTTTATATTGGAAACATGGTCATAGGATCTATACTGTCTTGATTTTTCTCCTCTGATCGCATAATGTATTACCCATTTCAACCTTAGTGGCAATAGCTGTAAATGATTGGAATAGTCTATATCACTCTGAGGAGAAAATGATGTACAGGATTACTCAGCTACAGTAATATATTTGTAGCAGCAAATATATTTCAAACATCTTATATTTTTCTAAGGGAAATCTGGCTATACAGACTATGACAAACAAATAAAGCAGCAGCAACAATGTTTGTGCATCTTGAGTCTCTGCTGATCTTCAGATCCCTGAGAGAAGCACAGTATAGAACTTCTCTCTGTCCAGGTTACTCACAGAAGCCTGGTTGTTCTACTAGGTTTTGCCACTGATGCTGTTTCCTCTTTGTTATGACAACTCTACAGAACTGAACTAGAAGTGTTTTCATGAAATGTTTGCTAATGGAACAAGCTGCCTATTCCAACATGAGAACTGAAATTCTGCTTTCCAGATGGGATGGGAGTTGCTCCAATGAACCTTTATTAACAGGGCCACCACCCGCACCCCTCAATGCCCTTTCTTTTACATCTGGTGCCTGGAGGGCTACAGGGAGGTAAAAGATTTTAAGAGTCATCAGCAAATACTGATATTTGAAAAAAAATAAACTTCAAGTTTGAAGAGTTATCAGCTGTGGGCTCTCCTTTCGGTGCAATATCACTCAGGCATTTGATGTATGCTGCATGGAAGGACCCTGCGGATGCCCAATTAACAGCAAAAAGACAGGTATTTTCTGGTCCTGCATATATCAATGAATATAAGTTTTTATCAACAGTGGTAAGAAGCAGGAGGTTTGGGGTCTGGGAAGAGAGAGAAGGAAGATAATTATGTGTAAAATTCATGGCATCTCAGCTCCATAAATTCAAAGAGATCTGGGTCAGAGAGGGAGTGAAAGGCACACACCAGAGATGCTGAGAACTATACCAAAAATGGTAATGTGCTGTTTTGTGCTGTATATATTTTGATATCAAACCAAATCAAAGAAAACCAAAAACAAAAAACAAATAAAGAACCAGAGTGTGTATAAAGATCTGATGGAAGAACTTTGTCTGAGGCTCTCAATATTCAACACTAAATAAATAATCTAAAATAAATGATGACCCACTCACTCATGGAGCTGGCCACCAAGTAATATTGGCAATAGCATTTTGAAACAGCATTGAATCCCAAGGCAAGTGTTCATTGCACAATATGTGGAAAATATTTGTATGCTTTTTTGTCAGTGGGAACCAAGCTTTGGTTACATGTGTTCATGCATTCGTGTGAACATTCAGCTTTCTGGGGTCCAGGCTCACTGACCATTGTTTTCCTGCTGCAAGGATAGCACTGACAGCAGTGAATCATAATAAGCTGTTTTTAAGTGAATGAAGAAGGAAGTGCATGATTAAATGCCAATCAAAAGTACACATGGAGGCATCCATGGCTTCAGCCCCATATATAGAAGAGGATGGCATTGTCCGGCATCAGTAGTATGAAAGGCCTTGGTCCTATGAATTCTGGTTTCCCTAGTGTAGGGAATGCCAAAGTGTTGAGGTGTGAGTGGTCAGGCAGGGTTGGTAACTCACAGAAGCATGGGGAGGGTGGATGGGAGAGAGGGGAACCAGGAAAGGGTATAACATTTGAAATGTCAATATATAAAGTATCCAATTAAAAAAGAAGGAAATGAGTGAGAAAGGAACAGGACGCTTACCTCAAAGAAATGAGAGAGATTCTAGATGCTGGTTTAAGTTAAAAGATTCAAGAATATTTGTTATGTATGAAAAGCAAGGGTCAGTAGACTATAGCATTTCATGTTTTTAAAGAAATGTAATTGAAATAATAGTTTCATTTTCTTATATGAACACACAGAATTATTGGAAAGAAAAATAGACAGCTGTTTTTATTGGTTTTATTGGTTAAAGAATCATTGGTATATCTTCCGACATAGCTTAAACCACTCTCAGAAAGATTTTTATGGGACAAGACCGCAATACAGATTATTGGGTCAGTGTTGGAATACAGGTATCTTCCATGCATTATCAGTCACATACAAACATCCTATTAAACTGTGAAAATATAAAAGTATTAATTGATTGAATGCAATCCTAACAATATAATTCCTTATATGAACCAGTACTGTCTGTGTATATGACTTTCACACTTCGAATAATATTAGGAGATGAATTCATATAAAAATTGTTAAAAGTGCTGTGGTATAGTGGTGGTATACAGCATCTAACTCTCTGGAATGGAATCTATTATCTCCACTATCTAATCGAAAAGCAAATAAGAATGTAAAGATACAAGTGCCTCTAAGAAAACACTCACTATAAAACATAAAATACCCTTATACATTCTAAAGAATAATATAAATATTTTAGATCTTTTTTTAATTAACTTGATTATTTCTTATTTACATTTTGAGTGTTATTCCCTTTCCCGGTTTCCGGGCCAACATCCCCCTAATCCCTCCACCTCCCCTTCTTTATGGTTCTTCCCCTTCCTCATCCTCCCCCCATTGTCACCCTCCACCCAAAAATCACGTTCACTGCGGGTTAAGTCTTAGCCGGACCCAGGGCTTCACCTTACATCGGTGATCTTACTAGTATATTCAGTGCTATCTATGAGGTCATAGTCCAGGGTCAGTCCTTGTATAGTCTTTAGGCAGTGGCTTAGTCTCTGGAAGCTCTGGTTGCTTGCCATTGTTGTTCATATGGGATCTCGATCCCTGTCAGGCTTTCAAGTTATTTTTCTGATTCCTTTATCAGGGGTCCTGTTTTCAGTACAGTGGTTTGCTGCTAGCATATGCCTTTGTATTTGCTGTATTCTGGCTGGTCTCTCAGGATAGATCTACATCTGGCTCCTATCTGCCTGCACTTCTTTGCTTCATCCATCTTGTCTAATTGGGTGCCTGAATATGTATGGGCAGGTTCTGAATGGGTGTTCCTTCTGCCTCTGTTTTAATCTTTGTCTCTCTATTCCCTGCCAAGAGTATTCTTGTTCCCCTTTTAAAGAAGGAGTGAAGCATTCACATTTTGATCATCAGTCTTGAGTTTCATTTGTTCCAGGCATGTAGGGTAATTAAAGCATTTGGGCTAATAGCCACTTGTCAATGAGTGCATATAATGTGTGTTTTTCTGTGATTGGGTAACCTCACTCAGGATGATATTTTCCAGTTCCAACCAATTGCCTACAAATTACATAAAGGCATTGTTCTAGATAGCTGAGTAATATTCCACTGTGTCGATGTACCACATTTTCTGTATCTATTCCTCTTTGAAGTGCATCTGGGTTCTTTCCAGCTTCTAGCTATTCTAAATAAGGCTGCCATGAACATAGTGGAGCACGTGTCTTTTTTATATGTTGGGGCAACTTTTGGGTATATGCCCAAGAGAGGTGTAGCTGGGTCCTCAGGTAGTTCAATGTCCAATTTTCTGAGGAACCTCCAGACTGATTTACAGAATGATTGTACCAGTCTGCAATCCCACCAACAATGGAGGAGTGTTTCTCTTTCTGCACATCCTCGCCAGCATTTGATGTCACATGAATATTTGATCTTAGCCATTCTCACTGATGTGAGGTGAAATCTCAGGGTTGTTTTGATTTGCATTTCCCTTATGACTAAAGATGTTGAACATTTCTTTAGGTGTTTCTCAGCCGTGCGGCATTCTTCAGCTGTGAATTCTTTGTTTAGCTCTGAATGCCATTTTTAATAGGGTTATTTATCTCCCTGCGGTCTAACTTCTTGAGTACTTTCTATATTTTAGATATAAGGCCTCTATCTGTTGTAGGATTGGTAAAGATCTTTTCCCAATCTGTTGGTTATTCTTTTGTCCAAAACTCAGTGTCCTTTGCCTTACAGAAGCTTTGCAGTTTTATGAGATCCCATTTGTCGGTTCTTGATCTTAGAGCATAAGCCATTGGTGTTTTGTTCAGGAAAATTTTTCCAGTGCCCATGTGTTGGAAATGCTGCCCTAATTTTTCTTCTATAATTTTGAGGGTATCTGGTTTGATGTGGAGGTCCTGGATCCACTTGGACTTAAGCTTTGTACAGGGTGAGATGCATGGATCAATCTGCATTATTCTACATGTTGACCTCCAGTTGAACCAACACCATTTGCTGAAAATGCTATCTTTTTTGCATTTGATGGTTTTGGTTCCTTTGTCAAAAATCAAGTGCCATAGGTATGTGGGTTCATTTCTGGGTCTTCAATTCTGTTCCATTGGTCTATCTGTCTGTCTCTGTATTGATATTATGCAGTTTTTATCACTATTGCTCTGTAATACTTCTTGAGTTCAGGGATAGTGATTCCTGATGAAGTCCTTTTATTGTTGAGGATAGTTTTTGTTATTCCAGATGAATTTGCAAATTGTTCTGTTTAACTGTTTGAAGAAATGGGTTGGTTTTTTGATGGGGACTGCATTGAATCCGTAGATCGCTTTTGGTAAAATGGCATTTTTTACTATTTTAATCCTTCCAATCCATGAGCATGGGAGATCTTTCCATCTTCTGAGGTCTTCTTCAATTTCTTTCCTCAGTGTCTTGAAGTTCTTGTTGTATAGATCTTTTACTTGCTTGGTTAAAGTCACACTGAGGTACTTTATATTATTTGGGTCTATTATGAAGGGTGTTGTTTCCCTAATTTCTTTCTCGGCTTGTTTCTCTTTTGTGTAGAGGAAGGCTACTGATTTATATGAGTTAATTTTATACACAGCCACTTTGCTGAAGTTGTTTATCAGCTTTAGTAGTTCTCTGGTGGAACTTTTGGGATCACTTAAATATACTATCATATCATCTGCAAATAGTGATATTTTGACTTCTTCTTTTCCAATCTGTATCCCCTTGACCTCCTTTTGTTGTTTGATTGCTCTGGCTAGAACTTCAAGAACTATATTGAATAAGTAGGGAGAGAGTGGGCAGCCTTGTCTACTCCCTGATTTCAGTGGTATTGCTTCAAGTTTCTCTCCATTTGGTTTAATGTTAGAAACTGGCTTGATGTTTATAGCTTTTATTATGTTCAGGTATGGGCTTTGATTTCCTATTCTCTCCAGGACTTTTTTCATGAAGAGTTGTTGAATTTTGTAAAATGCTTTCTCAGGTTCTAATGAAATGATCATATGGTTTTTTTCTTTCAGTTTGTTTATATAATGGATCATATTGGTGGTTTTCCATATATTAAAATATGACTGCATGCCTGGAATGAAGCCTACTTGATCATGTTGGATGATTGTTTTGATGTGCTCTAGGATTCGGTTTGCAAGAGTATTATTGAGTATTTTTCTGTCAATATTCATAAGGAAATTGGTCTGAAGTTCTCGTTCATTGTTGGGTCTTTGTGTGGTTTAGATATAAGAGTAATTTTGGCTTCATAGAAGGAATTAGGTAGTACTCCATCTGTTTCAACTTTGTTGAATAGTTTGGATAATTTTGATATGAGGTCTTCTTTGAAGGTCTGATAGAATTCTGCGCTAAACCCTTCTGGACCTTGGCTCTTTTTAGTTGGGAGACCTTTAATGATTGCTTCTATTTCCTTAAGAGTTATAGGGTTGTTTAACTGGTTTATCTGTTCCTGATTTAACTTCGGTACTTTGTGTCTGTCTATGAAATTGTCCATTTCCTGCAGATTTTTAAGTTTTGTTGAATATAGGCTTTTATAGTAAGATCTGATGATTATTTGAATCTCCTTTTAATCTGTATTTATGTCTCCCTTTTCATTTATGATTTTGTTAATTTGGACATACTCTGTGTCCTCTTTTTAGTCTGGCTAAGAGTTTATTTATCTTGTTGATTTTCTCAAAGACCCAGCTTTTGGTTCTGTGGATTCTTTCTATGGTCCTTTTTGTTTCTACCTGGTTGATTTCAGCTCTGAGTTTGATTATTTCCTGCCTCCTACTCCTCCTGGATGTATTTGCTTCTTTTTGTTCTAGAGCTTTTAGGTGTGCTGTCAAGCTGGTGACATATGCTCTCTCCTGTACCTTTCTACATGCACTCAGAGCTATGAGTTTTACTCTTAGCACAGCTTTCATTGTGTCCCATCTGTTTCGGTATATTGGACCTTCATTTTCATTAAATTCTAAAAAAGTCTTTAATTTCTTTCTTTATTTCTTCCTTTACCAGGCTATCATTGAGTAGAGCATTGTTCAACTTCACGTATATGTGTGCATTCTTCCCTTATTGTTATTGAAGACTAGCTTTAGGATGTGGTGTTCTGATAGCAGGCATGGGATTATTTCTATCTTTCTGTACCTGATAAGGCCCATTTTTTTGACCAATTATATGGTCAATTTTGGAGAAAATACCATGTGGAGCTGAGAAGAAGGTATATCCTTTTTCTTTAGGATAGAATTTTCTATAAATATCTCTTAAGTCCATTTGGTTCATGACTTCTCTTAATCTGACTACATCTTGTTTAATTTCTGTTTCCAATATCTGTCCATTGAGGAGAGTGGGGTGTTGAAATCTCCTACTATTATTGTGTGAGGTGCAATGTGTGTTTTGAGCTTTAGTAAGATTTCTTTTACGTATGTAGTTGCCCTTGTATTTGGGGCATAGATATTTAGGATTGAGAGTTCATATTGGTGTATTTTTTCCTTTGATGAATATGAAGTGTCCTTCCATATCTTTTTGATGACTTTTAGTTGAAAATTGATTTTATTTGATATTAGAATGGCTACTCCAGCTTGCTTCTTCCGACCATTTGCTTGGAAAATTGTTTTCCAGCCTTACACTCTGAAGTAGTGTCTGTCTTTGTCTCTAAGGTGTGTTTCCTGTAGGCAGCAGAATGCAGGGTCTTTGTTGCGTATCCAGTTTGTTAATCTATGTATTTTTATTGGGGAGTTGACTCCATTAATGTTGAGAGATATTAAGGGATAGTGATTATTGCTTCCTGTTATATTCATATTTAGAGATGAGGTTATGTTTTTGTGCTTTTCTTCGGTGCCTTCAGGTTCCGGTTTTGTCGCAGACACAGGGAACCTGCTGCTGCTGTGCCCTTATCCAAGGGAACCCAGAGGCCATATACAGTTTCCTTTTGGGCCAGGAATGTGGGCAGGGGTGGGCAGTGTTGGTGGTCTCTTCCACTCTGCAGTCTCAGGGCTGCCCATCTATCCAGGTGATGAGGGCTTTCTCCCACGGAGTTTGGGAGCAGTGAACTGCTGTGGGCAGTTATCCGTGGGTTTGGGAATCCCGCTAAAAACAGCATGTGTAGGATCCAGAGGAATTTTGCCTCTGTGGGTCCTGAGTTCACCAGGCAGTTCACTTGGAGCAGGAAGGTTTTTCTTACCTGTGGTCCTGAGGCGCAAGTTTGCTTGTGTGGTGCTGCCTATGAGCTCTCCGCAGGGGAAGCAACCAGGAAGATCTGCGCCACCCTTTCCGGAAGCTTCCATTCAGCAGGGTTCCAGATGGAATTTGGTATTTTCCTCTTGAATCAGTAATGTGGGCAGAGTGCAGTCTCTTCTGGTTTCCCAAGCGTGTCTACCTCTCTGAAGGTTTAGCTTTCCCTCCCACAGGATTTTTGTGCAGAGAACTGTTTATCTGGTCGGTCCCTTCACGTTCCAGCAGTGTCTCAGAAGCAGGGGACCTGCTGTTGCTGCTGTACCCTCATCAAAGAGAACCCAGAGGCCGTATACAGTTTCCACTTGGGGCAGGGATGTGGGCAGGGTTGGTCAGTGTTTGTGGTCTCTTCTGCTCTGCAGTCTCATGAGTGCCCACCTGTCCAGGTGGTGAGGTCTCTCTCAAACGGGGATTGGGTGCAGCGAGCTGCTGCAGGCAGGGATCCGCCTATTTTAGATCTTCTAATATAATATAAGGATGATCATTTCAGAATGAGTTCATATTGCCGTACAATATATTTTATTTAGAATTTAAAGCTCACACGTGTGAAATTTTGTTTAGTCAGAACTGTTTTTCAGTTAATATGCAATAATATTCTACCTTATTTAACACTTTAATTCTATTGACTCATTTTTATTACAACCTTTTCAATTGCCAAAATTTTGTCTGCTCTGTGATAACAATAACCATTTGTGTGCGGGTGTATTTGTCAAATATTCAGAGCCAGAATAACTCTGATGTGCCGTGGTGAATGGAGTTGTGACAATAGCTAATGTTTACAGAATATATTTTGATATTATGTACAGGAATAAAGAAAAAAATGTAGTACATATATTTTTGCAAAATATATTTGTAAATATTTTGAAATAAAATCCAAAATCATTTTATTTCACGAAATGAGAATACCTGATTTCTAAAATGCCAGAAAATATACAATACATATACTGAATTGCAAAGGAATGCAAAATCAAAATTAACAAACGTAATTTGATGGGATGGCATTGGTATATGCAATATTTCTATGTCACAGAATTTTACCCATACATTAGTACTTTTTGGTATTTAAAGAGCAAAGTGATCTAACTGATTTCATGTCTTGTAAGACAGCTGAAAAAGAACACAAAAGGTATCCTTTAGATCTATTAAAACTTGTTTTCCATTAGATAAATACCTCCTTTAATAAGAGTAGAGTACATTATTACAAAGTACTTTTGCTAACTTGAGGCATTCAAAAATGAATTTTGCTTTCTTTTTCCAAAAGTTAATACCAACATACATGAAGAAAGTCCATCAGTCGTGAGAAAAATAATTGTTGCAGTTCTTCAATAATCATTTCTTTTGGTAAGTGGAATTTTATCCAGGTGTTTCAGAAGTAATCTAAATATTTCATTTCCATCAGTAGATGTGGACCAAAATGAAATTCACAACTATGGTAAAATCTCATTAAAGTAAAACAATATCTTCCAGCTACAGGAACTTTTCCAAGCAATTCCAATTGACATTCTTTCACAATTTATTTTTAGATTAACCACAGTAATTAAAATACTTCCATACCAACCATAATTTCTTTGGAGTTAAGTTCACAATAAATTCAAACTTTTACACTAGATATACAGTCTTTTTAATTAATCTACCCTTTCTTTGTAAGGAAAAAAAAGAGAATCCGGATTGTGATGGGTAGCAGGCCACAATCAGAAGCTTCACCCACTTTGTGGTAATCTAATACAAATGACTTTAATTTCTTCCAAGTATGTTTAAACAAGATTCTCTCATTTTAGTATTCCCAGTATCTTGATTGCTTTCAGGATATCACAGAACCTGTAACGGTTGGGTTAAAAAGTGTTCACTATGTCATGATAATATACTTAGTTCTAGAAATTCCCTGTTGGTTGCTACCTCTGAATAAGGAAGTTTGAGTCAGATTATGGATCTTGACTCTACAGAAATGTCATCCTTCTCTAATTAGCATTTGCACACTTTTGTCCATAATACCGTGTCTTAGACAGAGTTTCTATTGCAGTTATGACATACCATGACCAAGGTGGAAAAAAGAAATTTGGGGAAGAAACTGTTTATTTAAGTTTAATTTTTTTTAATTTTGTTTAATATTTTTACAGTCCAGATTTCATCCCTCTCCAAGCCCATACTCTGACTGTTCTACATACCATAAACACTCCCCACATGTCCATCTGAATGAAGATGTCTCCCACTCCACCCCCATTCTATCAGACCTCTCCACTCCCTGGGGATGCAAGTCTCTTGACGGTTAAGTGCATCTTTTCTTGTTGTGTCCAGACTCTGCACTCAAGTCTTAGGGGCTTCATATTAGTTGGTGCATGAGGCCGCATTCATCCCTTAGTGTCTGAAAAATCATTGCGGTCCAGGTTAGTTAACACTGCTGGTCCTCCTGCAGGGTTGCTCCACTCCTCAGCTTACTCCAGTTTTTCCCTAGTTCAACCACAGGTGTTAGCAGCTTCTGTTCATTGGCTGAGTGTAATAGTCTGCATATGACTCTTTCAGCTTGGTGCTGGGTCTTTTTGAATGCACTCATATCTTTCCCGTTTTGTGAACATGATAAAGCATGAATAATATTGTCAGGCTTTGGGGACTCTACTTAATCTGGTTCCCATATATGGCATGTCACCAAAACACCTTTTCCTCAAGCTCTTCTCTTGTTTTGTCCCTGAAGGTTTTTTAGACAAGAACAAAAATGGGTCAGAGTTTTGATTTGTGGATTGCAACCCTCTCCCTCAATTGATGCTCTCTCTTCCTAGTGGAGGTAGACTCCACAAGTTCCCTCTCCCCTCTCCTGGACATTTAACTGAGTCCTGATAGTCTCTTCCCTGTCAGGTCTCTGGAATATTCTAGAGTCACCCCCTACCCACTTCCAACATGTTAGCTCCTGAGGTTTCCTGTTTCTATTTATTCTGCTACTACTCAGGGCTTCAGTCCCATTACCAATCAATACCTGACCATGTTCCACTCTTCCCATCACTATCTCCTTTCTCATTCAGGTCCTTCACTCTCACCTCCTGTGTTTCATTTTTTCTCCCTTATAAGTGGGATTGAGGCATCCTCATTTTGGCTGTTCAGATTGTTAAGCTTTTATTTTTACTTTCTTTAAAATTGGATATTTTTTGCTTACATTTCTAATATCATTCACTTTCCCACTTTTCCAGTCAAAAGACTCTTATCCCTTCCCTCGCAGTTCTAAATGATATTGTCCCTCGTCAACCACCCCTATTTCTGCCAACACTGTCATTCCCCTACACTGGGGTTCTAGCTATAGCAGGCCCAAGACCTTCTCCTCCCATTGATGCCCAACAAGGCCAAACTCTGCTACACATGCAGTTGGAGCCACATATCTGTCCATGTGTACCCTTGAATGGTGGTTCACTCCCTGGGAGCTCTCGTTTGTTGGTATTGTTGTTCTTATGAGGTTTCAAGCTCCCTAATCTCCTCCAATCCTTTCTCTTTTTCCTTCAACTGGGACCCTGTTCTCAGGTCTACGGTTGGAAGCCAGCATTCACCTCTCTATTTGACAGGCTGCGGACGGGGCAGGCTCTGAATGGTCAATCATTCACTCTCTGTTCCAAACTTTGTCTACATATTCCCTCCAATTAATATTTCCCACTTTTAATAAAGACTGAATCATATGCATATTGATTGTCCTTCTTCTTTAGCTTCAAATGGTCTGTGAATTGTATCTTGGATAATTGTAGCTTTTGGCTAATATCCACTTATCAGTGAGTGCATACCATGTGTATTTTTTCTGTGATTGGGTTACCTCATTCAGGATTATATTTTCTGATTCCATCCATTTGCCTATAAGAACAACAATAGCAACCAACTAGATCTCCCAGTGTCTAAACCACCATCCAAAGGGTACACATGGACACATTAATGACTCCATCTTCATAGGAAGCAGAGGATGGCATTGTTGGTCATCAACGGGAGGAGAAGACCTTAGTCCTGACAAGGCTTGACCCACTATGGTAAAGAAATGTCAGGGAAGGTAGGCAGGAAGGGTGGGTGGATGATAGGGTCATCACCCTTATAGAAGCCAGAGGAGGGGCATGGGATAGGTGTTCATGGATGAGAAACAAGGAAATAGGAAAACATTTGAAAGATAACCATATATGCAGTAAAAAAAGAATTTGATAGCTTCTGGGAAATGAAAGTCATATTTCTTGTTATTTAAAAATTACTTTACTTGTTATCATATGTATATTTTTATCATATATTTGTCAGTATGTGCTGTGTGTAGGTGACAATGGACCCAAAGGCACTGGATCCCCTGGAGCTTGATTTAGAGGCAGTAATGTGTTCATGACATGGGTCCTGAGAATCCATCTTGAGTCACCTGGAAGTGTAAAGTATGCTCTTAAACACCAAGTATTCCCACCACACAAAGATTATTATTTGTTTTCATTAGTGTGACCATCTCTTAGGCTAATCATAATCTAGGCCAAATCCAATACTAAACAGTTGTTGAGAAACACAAATTGAACATGATGTTTGTTTTTTAATAAAAATAAAAACTCAAACGTAGAAAACATTAGTTATAGAGCTTAACAATGAATACTCAATTGAGGAATGTTGAATGGCCTAGAAGCACCTAAATAAGTGTTCAACATACATAGACATCAGTGAAATTAATATCAAAATGGTCTTGAGATTCCACCGTACAAAAGTCAGAATGGCAAAAAAAAAAAAAAAACAAAACAAAAAAAAAAAAAACCTCAAATAACAGCAGATGCTGGGGAGGATATGGAGAAAGAGGAACTCTCCTCAATTGTTGGTTGAAGTGGAAGCTGGGTACCACTACTCTGAAAATCACTCTTGGGCTTCCTCAGAAATTTGGGAATAATTCTATCTGAGGACACAAATATAACAGAACTGGACATATAAGATGCTCAAAAATACAAGAATGCCAAATGCTCCACTTTGCTTATAGCAGCCTTATTTTTAAGAGCCAGAAGATGGAGAGAACCCAAATGTCTCTCAACAGAGGAATGTATACAGAAAATATGACACATTTACACACTGGTCTACTAATCAGCTATTACAAAAAAGACTTCATGAAAGTGTTAGGCAAATGGATAGAATTAGAAAATATCTTCCTGAGTGACTTAACCCAAATACAATAGGACAGACGTGGTATGCACTCATTGATATGTGGATGTTGGTCCAAAAGCTCATAATACCTTAGAAACAATTCACAGACAATATGAAGCCCAGAAGAAGGACAAACAAAGTGTAGATGCTTCACTTCTTCTGAGATGGGATAGCAAAATATTCACAGGATGAAATATTGAGAAAAAGTATGGAGCTGGGACTACAGAAAAGTTCATACAGAGACTGCCCCTCCTGGGGATCCAACCCATAAACAGTTACCAAACCCAGGCACTATTTTTGATGCCAAGAGATGCATGCTGACAAGAGCTTGATTTTGAATTCTCCTGAGAGGCTTTACAATGCTTTACTGATACAGATGAGGTTCTTCACATATAACCAACAAATTGAGCACAGCGATCCCAATGGAAGATTTAGAGAAAAGAGAGAAGGAGCTTAAGAGTTTGAAATCCTCTAGGAATAACAACAACATTAGCCAATCAGACCCCCTCCCCCATTGGGACTTCCCAGAGATTAAACCACGAAACCATGTATACCCATGGCTCTACCTCAATAATTAACTGAGGATGATCTTTTCTGGCATCAATGGAAGAAGAGGCCCTTGACCTAGGGATGGCTAGCTTCCCCAGTGTAGGGAAATGTCAGGGAATAGAGGTGAGTGTGGGTGGGTGTAAGGGGATGCTGGAGGATGGGGTAAGGAAAATGGGAGAGGGTGATCCAGGAAAAGGGATAATATTTGAAACATAAATACATAACTTATTCAATTAAAAACGTTTAAGAAATAGAAAAAAAACTTACAACTGTAATGCATTTTCTTTCTTTTTTTAAATATTTGTGGGTATGTTCTTATTTACACTTCAAATGTTATTCGCATTTCTGGTTTCCTACCCATAAGCCCCATATCCCATCCTCCTTATACCATCTTTTGTGAGGGTGTTCCATCCGACCCCACCCCTTCTGCCTCCCCACCCTGACATTCCCGAATGCCTAGCCTTTTCAGGACCAAGGGCTTTTTTTCTCATTGGTGCACAACAAGGCCATCCTCGGCATATGTATATGTACCTGGAGTCATGGGTCTGTCCATGTGTACTCTATAAGTAGTGTTCAATGTTTTTATTATTTATTTACTTTTACACTCCAGTTTTTATTCCCCTCCTGGTCTACTAACTAACATTTCCACATCCCATACTTCCTCCAAACCTAATGGTGAGACACATCTTTTCTAACTGAAACTAGAACCAGGATTCCTCTCCTGTATGTGTGCTGGAGGCCTCATCTCAGCCTGTAAATGCTGCCTGGTTAGTGAGCCAGTGTCTGAGAGATGTCAAGGGTCTAGCTGGTTTTGCTAAAGGGATGCCCTCATCCTCAGCTTCTTGCACCTTTTCCCAAATATAACCAGAAGACTCAGCAACTTCTCTTCATTGGTTGGGTACACATTATGCATCTGACTCTTACAGCTGCTTGTTGGTTGTTTTTGGGGAAGGAGTCATGATAGATCCTTGTTTTGAACGTCCCATAGCATCAGAAATGGTGTCTGGTGTTGGTGCCTCCATTTGATCTGGATCCCATTTTGGCTTTCTGTTCCTCAGGCTCTTCTTCATTTCCATCCCTGCATTTCTTTGAGACATGAAGAATCATGGTCAGAGCTTTGTCTGTTGGAGAACAACCCCATCTCTCACTTGATGACCTGTCTTTGTGCTGGAGGTAAATAAGTTCCCTTTCGCCACTGTAGGGCATTTCATCTATCCATGCCTCATTGAGTCCTGAGGATATCTCACTTCACAGTTATCTAGTACACTCTATAGAATCCTCCTAAGCTTCTTACTCATTGGGTCACCTGTTTCTCTTCTTTCTGCTGGTCCTCAGGTCTTCAGTCCTTTTTTTCCCACTCAATAGAATATCATGTCCCCTCTCCTAAAAACCTCCTTCCATTATTGATCCTCAGTATCACTTTCTATCTCTCCTTCTTGTTTCTTTCTTCTCCCTCCAAATTGGGATTGAAATATTTCCATATGGACCCTATTCCCTGATGAAGTTTTTGACTTCTGTGTCCTGTTTCTTGAGTATTTATTACTATTATAGGCTAATATCTTCATATTACTGAGAATATACGATGATTGTTCTTTGGTTCTGAATTACCAAAGACAAACTGATAATTTTTTAACACAAAATGGTTAATTCCATCCATTTGCTTACAAAGCTCAGGAAGACATTTAAAAAAATATTAGATAATTTCTTAGTTACATTTCAAAAATAATTTCCCTTCCCAGATTCATGTCAAAAATCCCCCATCCATTCACCTCCTACTCCCCCATATGGGTATTCCCCAAACACATTCTGCTTACAACCCCCGATATTACCCTGCACTGGGTTCAAACCTTGGCAAGACCAATACTTCCCTGTCCACTGGTGCCCCAACTAGGCTATTCTTTGCAACATATACAGTTGGAGCCCAGGGTCAGTCCATGTATATTCATTCAGTAATGGGTTAGTCCCTAGAATCTGGTTGATTGTCATTTTTGTTCTTCTGCAGATGCAAGCTCCTTCAACTCTTTCCATGCTTCGTCTAATTCCCCCAGAAGGTCCATTTCTCTGTTCAGTGGTTTGCTGCTAGCATTAACCTTTGTATTGGACATGCTTGGAGATCTATATCTCATCCCTTCCACTATGCATTTTTAGCTTAATCAATCCTATCTATTTTGGTGGAGACATTTCATATATATATGTATGTATATATGTCACATGTGGGTCAGGCTCTGAGTGGCCATTCCTTGAGTCGATGCTCTGAAATTTGCTTCCATATACCCTCCTATTTATATTTTTTCCCTTTTTAAGAAGGAGTAGGAGTATCTGCACTTTGGTCATTCTTCTTTTGAGCTTTCTGAATTCTCTGGTTTGCATTTTGAGTAATCGAGCTGTTTGTCTAATATATATTTATCAATGAGTACATACCAAGTGTGTTTTTCTGTGATTGAGTTACCTCCATCAGGATGATATTTCTAGTTCATTTCATTTGCCTGTGAATTTCATGAAGTCGTTGTTTTTGATAGCTGAGTAGTACTCCATTGTGTAGATGTACTGTCCCGCGCTTCGTCTCGCCAGCAGGAACGACGCGGCACACACAGGATCCTACTACAGAAAAGCTTTAATGCGTCTTGAGAGGGAGAGCATAAGCTTACAATGCGGAGACGGAGAGTGAGGAATAACCGTCCCTTATATAGGAGACTATCCTCGCCTAGGACGTGTCACTCTCTGACTGGTCGCTGCCAATTATGCCAGATGACGTACCAAAACGTACGTGTCCCTTTGAGTAGGGACGTTACCAGGCGCCTGCGTATTGCCCTTTTTACTAGGTGCGTTCTGCCGGATGCTGGTGCCATCTTGTAATGGAGTTTGTGAGGACAGCTCCTCACATATGTGAGGACAGCTCCTCGGACAGCTCCTCACATCTCTGTGAGGATAGCTCCTCGGACAGCTCCTCACATCTCCCCCTTTTCTGTTTTTTTTTAAGCAAACAGGACACCCAGATATAGGAGGGTGAAGACAGAGGTCATATCCTCGTACGAAGTTGGCAAACCTGTACAAGAGAGATACCCTTAGGCTGTTGTTGGGACCCAGGGCACTCCCGACCCGTCGCACTGCCATTTTTCGAGGGAGGGAAAACTGGGGCAGAAACCCTCATGTAATATGACATGCCTTCCAGGGAGCATATTTGGTAGAACCTCCCTGTGTGATGCTAAGCTCGTCACCCCTCATGGGCTGCTCAAGCCGGACACTCTAATCCCGTGCAATGAACCGAGGTTCTAGGAGTGCAAGAGCTGTCCAGCCGGCGACCTGTTGCTTGAGCATGGTCAACCAGATATCGGCTGACGCTCCTTGTTCAAGGGCTACAAGCGCCTGGGCGATCACTACTTTGTCCTTTCTTGTTTGAGATCTCAATTTGCAAAGCAACCAGAGGAGTAACACTAATCCACAGCAGAGGATCACTCCAAAAAGTCCCACTCCCACCCATTCCTTGAAATAAGAGACTGCTGAGGTGATCCAGGACGACAATCCCTCCGTCAAAGACAGGTCCAGTCGGGTAGAATTTATTTGAATGATGGTCGCTCTCAGCTCCCAAAGTGTCTGTTCAAACTCCGAGGTCCAATTCTGTAACAGATGCTGTGAAAGACTCTTAGATTAGCAGCTCGGGTAAATTTGTCATATTATATGGAGGTGACACAAAGGCCTGGGAGTTTTTGCTCACAGCTAAGCTGGGGCAGTTGCCATAGAATGTCTAATTGCTCTCGGACCAGATCTATACGTTGGTTGACAAGCATAAGGCCTCCCTATATCTGAGTATTGGCCGAGGCCTGTCTGTCCCGAGCCACAGAGATGGTGGCCGATAAATCATTGATAGTTTGGGTTGTCTGTACTGAATTTGACAAGGCCAATGCCGAGGCAGTAACCGAGGCAGCGACTGCTGTCGTAGCAATAATGCCAGCAATAATTGCAAAGTACCAAACTCTCTTTTTCCTCTAAATAAGGTCATGTCCCCGGGGCATCAACAGGGATCGGGATAAAGCGAGGCATGCGGGTAACTACTGCGATATTTTATATGAGTAGCTGTCCAGACAGAGGCAGCAGGTTTGATGTTCCCCGTCCAGGAAAATGACAACCGTCCCTTTTCGCCCTTTCCTCCAAGTAGCATCGCCATGGGCATAAGATCAGTGCAGCTACCATTAACCCAATGTAAGGCCACCACCATAGAGAACTGTGGCATCCTCCTCACCAGTTCCCCATGTGGCCTCCCTTAACCAAGCAGAAGATTGATTATATAACATAATGCAAGGGAGATCAAAAGATGTTTTGTTGAATATGCCAAAACAAAGGCTGCCCTTAAGGGGAATAGTCCTATTTTCTTTTAGTCGTTCAACCTGTGGATCCTTAGGTAAATAGGCCAACCCTAAATCCCTGTTAGTGGTACATCACCGGCATCGGGAGTGGAAAGGTTGACATTATTCCCCATCGTAGCTTGCCCTGCACCGTTGCTGGCATCCATGGAAGAAGAGTGAGGAGGTGCAGGAGTCCCAGTCCCTTCTTGATCACTTGCTGTGATGCTCCTAGTAAGTCGTCCTGGGATCCATATGGGATTTTCATTGTCCTGTGGAAAAACACAGACAGCTCCCCTGGATCTTATTAAAACAGGATCTGGGCCTTTCCATTCATTTGTTAATACATCCTTCCATTTGACTAATTCTTTTGTCCTCTTGGGCTCTGATCAATGTCGCTCAGCCGCTGTTTGTCCAGCTTCATCAAGATTTAAATATGATTTGAGCTTCCGATGAGCACGCTCTATGATTCCCTGTCCTTGAGGGTTGTAGGGCAGGCCCGTCAGGTGGGTAACCTGCATCTGAGCACAAAACTGACGGAATTTTTGAGATGTGTAGGCGGGGCCATTGTCAGTTTTTACACATTTTGGCTTTCCCCAAGCACTCCATGCTTCAAGGCAGTGCTGAATGACATGTGTTGTTTTTTCTCCTGTAAGTGGGGTGGCATGTAGAATGCCAGAACATGTGTCTATAGTTACATGCACATACTGAAATTTTCCAAAAGTAGAATTATGAGTAACATCCATTTGCCAGATTTGCAATGGCTGTATTCCTCTTGGGTTGACCCCGATGTGAGGAACTGGGAGGAACTGGCAGCACTGTTGGCATTGGGTGACTATATCACGTGCCTCTTTTCTAGTTATAGAGAAGCGGTGGCGTAAAGTTTCTGAGGTGACATGGAAATTGCCATGAAAGGCTTTAGCGGCCTCTAAAGGAGAGGCCAGGGCCGCAGCTATCATTTTTGTGGCTTTGTCAGCCAAATCATTCTCTGAACTCATTGGGCCAGGGAGTCCAGAATGGGCCCGTATATGAGTAATGTATACAGGGAATCTTCTATTTAATAGAATAATTTGGATTTTTCGGAAAATATCTGCCACATTACTAGTGGTTTTAATTATCCTCCTCCTCTGAGTCTAAGGTTTTATTTTCAGAGCTTTCAGAACTGTCGAGGTTCAGCGCTTCTAGCTCTTTCACAGGATATAGGCTGGCTCCCCTCCTGGTTTGTGTCGAGGAGGAAGTGCTGGAATCTGAAAATTTCAACGCTCCCTTGTCTTTGGACTTACCGGGAGGGCAACTTTTCTTTCTTAGGACCTCTTTTTTCTTGCGCGCGCCCAACCTCTCACTACGTTCGGTTTCTGACAGAGTTTCCCGGACTACCTCGAGAGTGGCCTGTCCTTCTACTACTGCTGCCTTACACGTTTCATCCTTTAAACAATTCTTAACCAGCATCCATATAGCTTTGGTCCCTAGGCGCAGATCCTCTTCCGCCAATTTTCTGTCAAGGTCTTTTCCAAGTTTGTTCCATGAGGCAATCGTAAACGAGCCTGAACAGGCAAACCAAGGCGCCACCCTCTCCACCTCCTTCACAAAGATTTAAGTGTTCCTCCTCCAATCTTGATGTTCTTCTGCTTTAACACTGTTTCCAAGGCCGTGACCACAGACTGTGAGGATCCCATGATGGGCCAGGAATGCCGGCGGCTTATCTACGTCCGTCTGACAAGGCGTGAGGTGAAAGGGTAGAGACGGACACGCTGCTCTCTTATGTACGGGAGTCTTACACGCGCCTCCCCGGACGGTGCCGCTTATCTACGTCGGCCTTATCGCGTCCTTGTTCCTCAACAGTCAAAATCGAAGGTAAAAGGGAGCTGCGCGAAGCTCACTTATATACGAGAGACTGAGACGCGCCTTCAGCTGCTGTGATCGTCCTTTTAACAGCGAAAACGGTGAAAACAGAACATAAAGAGTAGGGTGGCTCCCAGGACAAATACTATAGCCTCAACAAATCCTTCCCAAGGTGGTGACAACCCCAGACCAAAGTCCAAGAGAGGGCTGCCTCTCCGAACGTATCTACCTGCAGTTCTGAATCCTCCTTGTCGCCAAGGGATCTCCGAAGGTGCTGACGATGGTGAGGTCTTTCCCGGGTTTTTGGCACCAGATGTCCCGCGCTTCATCTCGCCAGCAGGAACAACGCGGCACACACAGGATCCTACTACAGAAAAGCTTTAATGCGTCTTGAGAGGGAGAGCATAAGCTTACAATGAGGAGACGGAGAGTGAGGAATAACCGTCCCTTATATAGGAGACTATCCTCGCCTAGGACGTGTCACTCTCTGACTGGTCGCTGCCAATTATGCCAGATGACGTACCAAAACGTACGTGTCCCTTTGAGTAGGGACGTTACCAGGCGCCTGCGTATTGCCCTTTTTACTAGGAGCGTTCTGCCGGATGCCGGTGCCATCTTGTAATGGAGTTTGTGAGGACAGCTCCTCACATATGTGAGGACAGCTCCTCGGACAGCTCCTCACATCTCTGTGAGGACAGCTCCTCGGACAGCTCCTCACAATGTACCACTTTTTTTTAAATCCGTTCTTCTCTTGAATGGCATCTTGGTTCTTTCCAGGTTCTAGCTATTATAAATAAGGCTGCTATCAACACAGTGGATCCTGTGTCTTTGTTCTGTGTTGGACCACCTTTTGGTTATATACCCAGGAGTGGTACAGCTGAGTCTTTAGGTAGTGTAATATCCTAATTTCTGAGGTACCTGTAGACTGATTTCCAGAGTGGTTGTACCAATTTGAAATCCCACCAAGAATTGAGGACTGTCCCTCTTTCTCCACATCCTCACCAACATAATTTGCCCCTGAGGTTTTGTTTTTTTTTTGTTGTTGTTGTTTTTAATTTGGCCATTCTTACTGGTGTGAGGTGTAATCTCAGGGTCATTTTGATTTGCATTTCCCTGATGAGTAAGGATGTTGAAAATTTCTTTTGGTGCTTTTTGATCATTTGATAATCCTCAGCTGAGAATGTTTAGCTTTGTACCCATCTCGTTGGATGTTGATAAAAATGCAAAAATAATCAATAGCTCTTCATGTTAAAAGTCTTGCAACATATCAGAAATTCAAGGTCCATCCATAAACATAGTAAAAGCAGTATTCAAAAAAAGCAGTAGCCAACATCAATCTAAATGGAGAGAACCTTGAAGCAATACCACAAAAATCAGGGAATAGAGAAGATTTCGCAATCTCCACTTACTTCTTAAATATAGTTCTGGAATTCTTAGCCACAGAAATTAGACAACAAAGGAGACCAAAGGGAATTCAAGAAGTCAAAACATCACGATTTGTAGAGGATATGATAGTATATTTTAGTGACCCCAAAAATTCCACTAGAGAACTCCTTCAGCTCATAAAAAACTTCAGCAAAGTGGCTGTATATAAAATTAACTCAAACAAATCAGTAGCCTTCCTCTACGCCTTCATCTACTTAAAGGATAAAAAGGTTGAGAATAAATTAGGGAAAAGACAGCCTTCTCATTATTGGCAAATAATAAAAAAAATTGCCTGTGTGACTCTAACCAAACAAGTAAAAGGTCTGTATGACAAGAACTTCAAATTTGTGAAGAAAAAAATTGAAGAAGATCTCAGAAGATGGAAAGGTCTTCCATGCACATGGATTGATAGAGTTAATATGGCAAAAATGGCCATCTTGCTAAAAACAATCAACATATTCAAGGTAATCGCCATCAAAATTCCAACTCAGTACTTCATAGAGTTACAAAGAGCAATTTTAAATTCAGTTGGAATAACAAAAACCCCATGATAGAGAAAACTATCCTCAGCAATAAAAGAATTTCTTTGGTAATCTCTATCTCTTACCTCAAACTGTATAACAGAACAATAATGATAAAAATTGTATGTTAATGGTACAGAGACAGCGAGGTAGATTGAATTGAAGACCAAAAATGAAGGCACACATCAGTGGCCAATTGATATTTGACAAAGGAGCCAAAACCATCCAATGAATAAAACACAAACAGTGCTGTTTCGACTGGAGATTAGTATGTAGAAGAATGGAAAACAATCAATTTTTATTTGGATCTTTTCTTCAGAGCTGGGGACTGAACCCAGGCCCTTGCGCTTCCTAGGAAAACGCTCTATCACTGACCTAAATCCCCAAACACTATTCTTATCACCCTGTACAAAGCTCAAGTCAAAGTTGATCAAGGATCTTCACATAAAACCATATAACCTTAAACTAATAGAAGCAACAGTGGAAAAGAGTCTCAAACACTTGGGCACTGGGGAAATTTCCAAAACAGAGTACCCATGGCTTATGCTCCAATATCAAGAATCGACAAATGGGGACTTCATAAAATTGTAAAGCTTTGGTAACGAAAAGGGCACTGTCATTCAAAATAAGGGGCAATCAACAGATTAAGAAAAATAAATCTTTACTAATTCTTCATCTGATAGAAGGCTAAAATAAATCTGTACAAATACTGAAGGACTTAGAGTCCAGAGAATCAAATAGTCCTTTCATAAATGGTGTATAGAGGTAAACAAAGAATCCCAACTGAGGAATATCAACATCCTTAGTCATCGAGGATATGCAAATCAAAAAAAAAAAAAAACATCCGAGGATTCCATGGAATGCCAGTCAGAATGGCTAAGATTAAGGAAAAAAAAATCAGACGACAACAGAAGATTGCAAGGATGTGGAGAAAGAGGAAGACTCCCCCATTGTTGGTGAGATTGCAACTTGGTAGAACAACTCTGGAAAACAGTCTGGAATTTCCTCAGAAAAGCGGATATAGTACTACCTGACGACACCACAATACCACTTCTTGGTTATATACACTAAAGATGCCCCAACATATAACAAGGACAAATGCTGCTATATGTTGATAGTTACCTTTTTTATACTAGCCGGAAGCTAACAAGAACACAGTTGTCCCTCAACAGAGTAATGTATAAAGGAAATGTGGTACATTTACATAGCTTTGTACTTGTTAGGTATTAAAAAAAATGTTTGCAGGAAATTCATAGGATGGAAGTTGAATATATCGTTCTGTGTGAGGTAACCAAGACACAAAAGAACACATATGGTATACACTTATTGGAAGTGGATATCAGCCTAAAAGTGTGGAATACCTAAGAAAGGATTCTCAGGTCATATGAAGCCTAAGCAGAAGGAAGACCATAATGTGGAAGGGAGAACAAATATTCATGGGAGGAAATACAAGGACAAAGAGTTAAACAGGGACTGAAGAAAGGGTCAACCAGAGACTGCCCAACGTGGGGATCCATCCGATATGCAGCCACTCTAACAAGTCACTATTGCTGATGCCAGCATGCCCTTGCTGAGAGGAGTCGGATATGGATGTCTCCTGAGAGGCACTGACAGAACCCTACTGACACTGATGAGGAAGGTTGCAGCTAACCATTTAATTGAACAAGGGGGATCAATGGAGTTTTTAAGAGAGTATAATTAATGAGCTGAAGGGGTTTGCAAAACCCTCGGAACAACAACAATATCAATTAAACAGACCCCATCAGAAATCCCAGGAATTAAACCACCTATGACTGAGTAAACACTGAGGGACCCATGACACCAGCCACATATGTGGCAGAGGACTTCACTGTCTAATACCTTTGGGAGGAAAAGCCCTTAATCCTGTGAAGACTGATTTCCCCAATGTAGGGTAATGCAAGGGCATTGAAGTTGAGGTGGGTTGGTGGGAATGGGAACATCCTCAGCGATGCCATGTATTTGGTGGGGGTTATGGGAGAGGGAGGAAAAGAGATAACATTTGAAATGAAATGTAAATACATAAAATAGTCAGGAAAATTATTAAATAAAAACGACAATTTGTCTCATTAAATTAATCATACAGTAAAATATCATTTCCCATTTCAGATATTGGCACAAATGTTAGAGTTTGGCATTAATTTCCTTTGGTTTCCTTTGCTGTCTATAGCCAACATGTCCCTTTTTGTTTTGACTTATATAAACAAAAATCTATTTTTCAATTTAAAGGAATATAGATTGAAAAAATACTGATATCGTTTGAGAATCAATGATACTAACAATTTATTATACTTCCCTTTATTAAAAGTTAGACAACTCCTTGAAGTAACTTCAATGGATAATATCATAATATGTTTATAGTAATGGTACATCAAATACTTTTCGTTAATAGACACAAAGAAGAAATGTTTTTGATATTTATGCATTACGGTATTTGATTATGGAAGAAACTGAATGATCTTAGATTTTGAAATAATGTATATAAATCATTTATTTTTAATTTTTGTTTACAGGAGGCAATTATCAACGAATACATATATACAATGTGGCACACACTTATAATATAAATAGAGCAAATTAAATATATAATTAATGTACCAAAGGTGAGCAATCATGTATAAAAGTAAGATATATCATTGAGTCTACCTACAGTTGAAGGTAAGAGATGATTCATGAATCCATGTATTTCTTTCTAGACGCCTAATAAGATAAAATTAATGTTGGAAAATGCTAAAACTGCAATTAGTAGGTTTGATCATATATACATATTTAAACATTGCATTTGAAGAAATATACATAATGTATTTTCAACTTTATATGTACAGCATGTACAAAAATTCACTATGTCCATAAATTACAATATGACTCAAGCAATTTCTCTGCTCATATTAAAGTTGAATTATCAAGCATACATATACATGTATGTATGTATGTATGTATGTATGTATGTATGTATGTATACACACACAGGCACACACATACACAATACTCCAAAAAATTTCAAACAAATTAGCAAATAATAAATTCATTCAGAAAAACCATGAAAATGGATGAATTAAATTTCCAGAATAATAGTCTCCCAAAAAAAATACTTTCTAGCATATAAAACACTGCCTCAGGATTTTTAAGAAAAATACATATGTGGCCAATATATGTAATCAGATCCCAATTGGACTTATCACTCAGAATTAAAGTAGAAATTGAAGTGGAGTGGGAAAAATATTAAATAACAGGTTAAACAATATTTTTTTCAATTATATAAAAGAAAAAATGAGAAATGGTGAAAGGACACAACAGGTAAGATTGTTTTCTATTAAGCATTGATATCTAAGTTTAGTCTTTATAATTATATAATAGACAGAGAAAAGTAAATTTACAAGTGGTTTCTTAACTTAAACACATTTTTCTTGGTTTGTGAATATACCCAGAACAAATCAAGACAATGAAAAGGGATAGATGCAGTGGTTCAACAAGTAAAAGACCTTTTGTTTATTTACCAGTAATAAGTGTATTTTTTTAGCATTTCTTTTGGATATTTTATAAACCCAGACTTTGGTGTGGTCGGTGGTTAAATTTAACTGAACATGGCTGAATATGACAATGTAATAGAAATGGATCCTTGGGTCAGAGAATACCCTTGGGATCAACCTGGTAATAATGAAATGGTGGCCAGCGTGTGCACAACCAATCAGAAGGTAAGAAACTGTGGATTCGGGTACTGGTCTCTTTATGAGATTTCCCTTTTTAGTGTTGACAGAAATGTTTTGTGATATCATGAGATTGTGCAGTGAGCTGGCCTTTTCTTTACTCCTGCAATGAATGCAAATATTTGCTATTTTCAGTTCCTTCAGAGAATTTGATATATTACTAGATCAATCAGCAACTCGGGATGAGGGATTTAGGTGTGCAAAATATGTTGTTGTTATTGGATTTCTTCTAGGTAAATCTAGGAAAGTAACTTCATAAGATATGGAATATAATCAGACAAGAGCTTGTTAAAGATGTAGAAAGCACTGGGTGTGGTGGCACAGGCCTTTACTCTTAGCACTGGGGTCGCAGAAGCAGGCAGAAGAACTCTAAGGTCAAGGCCAGCTTGGGCTACAGAGAAAGGGAGAGAGAGGGTTCTGGTACTGCCAGGGATATAAAAGAAACACTGTCTCGAAAAAAGTTCAATTATAAGTTCTGCGTTATACAAAGAAAAAAATCTCATTTTATTTTAGTAAGATGTTAATTATTTTATCTTGAGTCTAATGCAATATTTTAGCTACAAAATAATGAGAAGGCACTTAAAATGTATGAAAAGATGTTTTCCATCACTATTCTCCTTAAACTACAAGCTGAATTTGTATTAAATAAACCTATGTAAATACACTTTGAATGATTTCTGTGACTAACTAAAGGCCTTTTACATTGTTAATTAAGAATGGTAGATGTCAGGCCAAACTTGAAAGGTCATCACTAAGGTGTAGATGTATATTAAGCATCAAAATCTAAATCTAAAATATTGCACAATAAAGAATGAGAACCTTTAATTGGATTTCCTCTAAAGTATACAGCTTCTTTTTGTTGGAGTGAAGATCAGATGATTTGAACAAATTTTGTGAGAAATACTACCTGCTCTCAGAAGATAAGAAACAGAGAAAGATGGGCTGGAGAGATAGATCAGCGGTTAAGAGCACCCCACTGCTCTTTCAGAGGTCATGAGTTCAATTCCCAGTAACCACATGGTGGCTCACAACCATCTGTAAAGAGATCCGATGCCCTCTTCTGGTGTATCTGAAGACAGCTACAGTGTACTAATATAAAATAAATAAATAAATCTTTAAAAAAAAGAAACAGAGAAAGATAAGGAAAAATCTGTGCTAAGGGACAATGAACTGGGAGAGAGTATTCTATGGAATATATAGGACAATAAATTTGACTCTTCTGGTATTGGTTAGCTGGGGACTTCATTAAGCATTTCGATGTACCTAGAAAAGTTTATTTTCCATCTTAAGATTTTATGGTTGCTCTGAAACCTCTGGCTTTTGTCTTAAGGTCTTACCATGTTTACATGATAGTTTTGAAATATTAGTGTTATTATCAAAAGCCGTAATTTGTACATACTCTTTAAGCAACAAAATAGATACATGTCTGCTTGGATTTTTGAAGAAAGTTACAATGTTAAATATGAATTTATATTTCTACATATACATTCTCTTCATTTACCATGCTTGTTGATGAAACCTTAGCAGGTAGGAATGCATAGTAACCATCTTGCTAGAGTTTCAGAATTTAATTGTATCTTGTTTGACATGTGCATTTCTATTAAAATGCTAACTCCTTTCTAAGTCTCTTGATTTAACTGGAGAGGTTTTCAATAAAACCTAGTCTTTTGTTTATTCATATAAAATGCCTTTGGTTTTGTTATTGAATTTTATGCCAGTAACTTCTTAATGTACTTTATTTTGAAGTAAATTAAATATATGTGTGTATATATATATATATATGTATATATGTGTGTGTGAGTGTAAATATATATATATCAAAATATTTTATAAAAATTAAATTTTTAGAGGAAATATCACTTAGTGATGTACAATTTTACAAACATTCTGTAAATTATTGACTATTCTCCATTTTTAATTAGTATAATATATTAAATATTATGAATACAAAAACCTTTATTATCATACACATCTCTAGTTAATATAGCCACAAATATGTCATTGTTTTTATCTTTGAAAATTTTTTCTTAGTTTGTCAGTAATAAATCTTGACTTCTGTATCTGAACTTTTTCATCGTTATTCATAAAGAAATCTATAGCTGTTTTATTGAGAATAGTAAGGAATGCTCATTGACAGGTAGATAGGTAAGATTGACACAATATACACAATGGTATTTCATTCACCTCTAGGAAAAATAAACTATGATGGTTTCAGGAAAATAGATGTAACTAGAAAATATGCCGAGTAAGGTAACAAAGACACAGAAAGGCAAATACCATGTGTTCTTTCTCATGTAGATAATAGAATGTCATTTTCATATACTTGTATGTATGTGAAGTATGAGTGGTTTGAGTTCATTACACTTGAATGGGTCTCATGAGATTAGAAAGTAGGGTTTTAAACAGTATGGGTTGGAAGTTATTGAACACGTGGGATATGAATGTAGAAGTAAGAATAACACAGACAGAATAGTATAAGTGTTAGGGACATAGTGGGGTTGGGGAAAAAGAACTGAGGAAGGGAGGATGAAGTTGAATGTCTACAAACATGATATAAGGCAACATGTTACTTTATAGGTTAGGTTAAAATAAATATTAAAATTTAAAACTGGTACCTTAATTTTTTTCTTTTTTTATTTTTTCAGATCTGGGATAATACCTAAATGTTTAATGCAATATACATCATGTTTGAGGACAAATGCTGGCAAGTGATATAAAAACAATATATTTATCTTATTTGATCTTAATCATACTATCCATAATTATTTGTTAAAAACATCAGTTACCTGCCAAATTTGGTATCATTTAAAAAATCACCTGTGAGGTAATAATTACAAATGGTAGTGGAGTATTATTATTATAAGAATGTCAACTGGTAAAATCTGAGATTTGATCTATGTTTTAAGTTGCTTTTCGCTTAATTTTTTGCCTGTCCTGACATTCACTCACACTGAACTATAAATTTCAATGTTGAATATTGGTACAGAGACAGGCAGATAGACCAGTGGAACAGAATTGAAGACCCAGAAATGATCCCACACACTTATGGTCACTTGATTTTTGACAAAGGAGCTAAAACCATCAAATGGAAAAAAGATAGCATTTTCAGCCAATGGTGCTGGTTCAACTGGAGGTCAACATGTAGAAGAATGCAGATCGATACTTGCTTATCACCCTGTACAAACCCTAAGTCCAAGTGGATCAAGGACCTCCACATCAAACCAAATACACTCAAACTAATAGAAGAAAAACTAGGGAAGCATCTGGAACACATATGCACTGGAAAAAAAATCCTGAACAAAACACCAATGGCTTATGCTCTAAGATCAAGAATCGACAAATGGGATCTCATAAAACTGCAACGCTTCTGTAAGGTAAAGGACACTGTGGTTAAGACAAAACAGCAACCAACAGATTGGGAAAAGATCTTTATCAATCCTGCAACAGATAGAGGCCTTATATCCCAAATATACAATGAACTCAAGAAGTTAGACTGCCGGCTGACAAATAACCCTATTAAAAATGGGGTTCAGAGTTAAACAAAGAATTCACAGCTGAGGAATGCTGAATGGCTGAGAAACACCTAAAGAAATGATCAACATCTTTAGTCATAAGGGAAATGCAAATCAAAACAACCCTGAGATTTCACCTCACACCAGTGAGAATGGCTAAGATCAGAAACTAAGGGGACAACAGATGCTGGCGAGGATGTGGAGAAAGAGGAACACTCCTCCATTGTTGATGGGATTGCAGACTGGTACAACCATTCTGGAAATCAGTCTGGAGGTTCCTCAGAAAATTGGACATTGAACTGCCTAAGGATCCAGCTATACACCTCTTGGGCATATACCCAAAAGATGCCCCAACGTATAAAAAAGACACGTGCTCCACTATGTTCATTGCAGCCTTATTTATAATAGCCAGAAGCTGGTAAGAACACAGATGCCCTTCAACAGAAGAATGAATACAGAAAATGTAGTACATCTACACAATGGAATATTACTCAGCTGTCAAAAACAACGAGTTTATGGAATTCGTAGGCAAATGGTTGGAACTGGAAAATATCATTCTGAGTGAGGTAACCCAATCACAGAAAAACACACATGGTATGCACTCATTGATAAGTGGCTGTTAGCCCAAATGCTTGAATTACCCTAGAGCCTAGAATAAATGAAACTCAAGACTGATGATCAAAATGTGAATGCTTCACTCCTTCTTTAAAAGGGGAACAAGAATACCCTTGGCATGGAATAGAGAGGCAAAGATTAAAACAGACACAGAAGGACCCATTCAGATCCTGCCCCACATGTGGCCCATACATATACTGCAATCCAATTAGACAAGATGAATGAAGAGAAGAAGTGCAGGCCGACAGGTGCCGGATGTAGATCTCTCCTGAGAGACACAGCCAGAATACAGCAAATACAGAGGCGAATGACAGCAGCCAACCACTGAACTGAGAACGGGACCCCCATTGAATTAATCAGAGAAAGAACTCGAAGAACTTGAAAGAGCTCGAGACCCATATGAACAACAATGCCAAGCAACCAGAGCTTTCCTGGACAAAGCCACTACCTAAAGACTATACATGGACTGACTCTGGACTCTGACCTCATAGGTAGCAATGAATATCCTAGTAAGATCACCAGTGGAAGGGGAAGCCCTTGGTCCTGCTAAGAATGAACCCCCAGTGAACATGATTGTTGGGGGGAGAGCGGCAATGGGGGGAAGATGGGGAGGGGAACACCCATAAAGAAGGAGAGGGGGAGGGACAAGGGGGATGATTGCCCAGAAACCGGGAAAGGGAATAACACTCAAAAGGAAATAAGAAATACTCAAGTTAATAAAAAAATAGGATTTTTCATGGTTGTTGAAATTGCTCAATTACTAGTTAATATTATCCATAAACTACAGGATACCCTCCACAAAGCTTATAGGTCCAAAGAAGTTAAACCAGAAGGAAGGCCCAAGTGCAGATGCTTGACTCTCACTTAAAAAGGGGAATAAAATAGTCTTGGAGGCAGATTGAGGGAAGGAACTGGATGGGAGAATGAAGGGAGAGGAGAATGGATTACGTGTGTGAAGGGACAGAAGATATGGCCAGATAGTCATGAGAAGATATGGGAATCTGGAACTTATGAAGATGAGGAGGTAGGGGAAATCTCCAGGATGAGAAAGAGACCTGGGATAAGGGAGGTACCCACGAATCAATGGGGTGACCTAAGCTATGACTTACATTGGTTATATGGAACATGAATAGGCCAACTCCTGTAGTCAGGAAGAACCACCAGTGGAGGAATAAAGACACAAGTACACTCACAAAACTTTCAAAAGACAATTTGTCAAAACTAAAAGAAAATCAGGGAATGAGTGAATTGCCACTCCAACTGGGACCCATGCTATGGGAAAGCACCAGGAAGACCAACAGTGTCAATGAACCTAGACCCCTGGGAGCTGTTAGAGACTGAGCCCCCAACCGAAGATCATGCACAGGCTGGACCTAATCCCTAGTGCATATTTAGCAGACATGTAGATCAATCTTAATTTGGGTTCAGAAAAAAACTTGAGTGGGGGTTGTCTTGTTATAGTCAAGTTGTAACCTGATTGAGGAATCTGTTCCCAAACAGGGTTACCATATCTGGCTGCAGTTGGAGGGGATGTGCCTAATCCTGAAGAGAATTAATGTTTCAGAGTTGGGGCCAAATCTAGGCATGTCATCATCTTAGGAGAGAAGAGGATTGGATCAGAGACTCTGGGAGGAGGGGGCAATAGAGGGGTCAACGTTTGGTATGTAAATTAAAAAAACCTAATTAGGGCTGGGGATTAAGCTCAGTGGTAGTGTGCTTGCCTAGCAAGCACAAGGTCCTGGGTTCTTTCTCAGCTCTGAAAAATAAAAGAAAGAAAAAAAAACGAATTAATAAATTTGCTACTTCTCTAACAGTAATCTCCTAGATTATAGTCTCACTGTACATTACTACTGTGCTGTTAAATCCAATCTATACGGGTGGACTTCTATTTGGATAGATGTTTAGCTTTTCTCTCCTTACCACCTGAGTTCATAAATTGGTTGTTGGGAATGTGATTTTCTTCAGAAGACAAGCATAGATGTATCATACACTAGGAGAGTAGGCAATTGAAATATGACTGAGTATTGAGGATTGAGCTATACTAGGGAACATAAAAGTAATTTCTCATTTAAACACATGCTTTTTGTCATGAACAAATACAGGAAGAGAGGATTCCATATATTTAACATATAACATAGTTTTGGTCTTACATTTTACTCTCCTTCAACTTACCATAGATATTTCTAGATGATATGTATATGTGTATATATATATATATATATATATATATATATATATATATATACATATATATATACATATATATATGAACAGTTCTTGAAACTCAGTAGAAGAATCAGTACAATGATGGTGTAATTTTCCTTATCATAAAAGAATGTGTTTTCCAAATCTTTATATGACATAAGGATCATATCCATAACATAAGATCCAATATATTTTATTCTTCAGAAATATGTTACATATTTGAATAAATGCTTAAAATAATTGGACAATAATTATCAAAAGGTACATGAATAATACTAAGCGCAAAAATCATTGGTGAAGTTTAAATACAAATGACAATACTTATACTGTGTTGCTGGAAAAAAGAAACTTAGTATACGGTTGCTTGGACTAAATTTTAATATAGCTATTATAGAAATCGGTATAGAAATTAAAACCTGAAATCACTTATGATTCAATAGTACCACTGATGAAATATGTACCTAAAGGATCTATCTGTATATTCCTGTGATACCTTCATTAAATGAGTTTATCTTCTAACTTTTCACAATATTCATGTTACAAAATGGGAATAATAACATATACAGACACTAGATCTTCATTTAAGCATGAAAAGAGCAAAATTATATCATTGGCATGGATATTGATAAAGCAAGATATCATTGTCCCGATTGAAAAAGCAGAACTATGAAGACAAATATCTAAATCTTATGAAAATAGGCAACTACTATTTGTTTGATTTTAAGCCTCTACTATAGAAAGAAAGTCAGATGTAATATTATAAACACGGTCAAATTGTCTGATGGCTCTGATGGCCATAAAGAAAATCCTACTCTTCCTGTTTTGCTGAATACCCAGGTTGTCAAACTGCCTTCCAATTCTTATGGTTTTTGTCCATTGATTACAGCTTTCATGAGCTGTGGTCAGAGAAATGTATGGGTTTACTGTGCAGCAATTACTGCAGATATGTGTAACTGGTATAAGTGCTAAGACCGTTAGAAGAAGAAAGCTGAGCATAAGGCTGGGGAAACATTGCAGAAAAGGAGAAGGCAGAACGTGAGGAGAGGGAGATGCAATTGTGACTTCTGGACATGACACAGTTATTGAACCTATGGACTCACTGCATCTACACTCATAGGCACAAGTCCTGCATATGATTAAGATAACAAGATTAGGGAACATCCCAGTAGGCAGTACTCAGTGAAGCAATGGATTACAAAGAAAAGAAAAAAGGAAAATATAAGAACATGAAACTGGAATGAGAATGTTCTGGAAAGAGTATTGTATATATGTATGCAGAATAAATAAAAATTCCAAAATAAGAAACATTTCTGACAATCTATTAAGAATTTTTGTATCCTCTGCAAGTGACTTTTTCCCCTAAAAGTAGAATAAAGTATCCTAACTTTTGGTAAGTTGCAGGAAAGTCAATGAAAAAGGTACTTACATTATTAGCTAAGTGCATACTGTCTGCATTATGGAAATAACAATCTGAGGGTCATTATTCTGTACAGTTAAGTTATATCACCTGTTCAAATAAAATAAAATTAAACGCTGTGTAATGATCCACCAAAACCAAACTGCACACTAGAGAGGTAAATGCAGCCTGAAAAATGTCCTCTTCTTAACCTCAACCATTTTAATCTTTGAAACTCTGAATACATATGAATAAAAAAGGTCTAACCTGATACACAGCATATAATGTGGTGTCTTTGTCACTTATAGGGCAAGACATTCAGGGTTGAACATTGCCATCAATTATGTCATTCATTTTAAAAATCCAAGGACACCAAGATCTAAAACCCAAGGGCTTTGGTCCTGACAGCCATGGATTGCACTCTGTCCATGATAACTTTATGTATATTAGTTAAACTCTGAAAGGCAATTTGCTGCCTCACAAAATTAAATCAATTCATTGCTATGATTATGATAATGATTTCTTGTAGAATAGTTATAAATTTCTCATGACAAAATTTGCTTTCTCTTCTGGTGGTTTGACGGCTATTGATTACCTTAAACCTCTTCCTTCCCAACATAGCACTTACTATAGATTATTTTTCAGTGTCGATCTTATGTACACTAAAGATAGGAAAAACACTGAAAATAATATGGGCTTTGTTTTCTGTCCCAAAAGTTCTTTTTTGACTTCTTCATCATCTTCATCACCATGACCACCACCATCATCAATGCCATCATCACCATCATCATCTAATTTACATGAAGCTGAATTTGAAATATTCTTACACAAACAATGAAATGAGAAGTATTCTGCTTGAAGCAGAGATATTGATGAACACTAACTCCTGTGCAGTCATTCTAGTGTTATAAAGACATTCCCAAAATTGCTTCAGATGACTGATTGAAATGCTAGCGCTATTTACAACAGGTTTTGAGAGTCCCTTAATGAAAGAATGGTCTTTTACATCAAGACCTTCATTAACAGGCTTTAATTTAACCCATCTACCTACAAAGTGAAATTGCCCAGAAATAAAATAGTGCCTCTCCAGAAAAAGCTTTTACCCACTGATACATATAAACTTCTATTTCTTAATTGTCATGTTGATATGGGCTTAGGATACAATATATTCTGATTTATTAATGACATTTTAGTATTATTTGGGTTAATTTTGAAAATTTTAAAAGAACATACCTATGCCATGATTGTATCCCATGCAACTTTTAATTTGATCTTGAAAAGTCTCATAAAAACTGAAGTATCAAAAATGTATATCTTCCAATTAAAAATTTGTAACATCCATCATTTGAAACTCCCACTGAACCTCAGTGGATTGATGTCTCTGAAAGCATTTAAAGACTCTCCTACTGCATTATTGCAACTCTACAGTAGCTTCACATACATAGTGGCAGTTCCAGGTTTGCTGTAAACATTATTTTCTGTGCCTTGGAAAGGGTTTAAAATATTTTCATTAACTTTGATGTGAAACTAGTAAGGACTTTGAGAAACGGGGGCAGACAGGCCCTAGAAAGTATGTTTTTTAAAATTCTTTTCTTAAAATTAGACTTTTTCATACAATATATTTGAATTATGATTTCCTTTCCATCTATTTCCCCCTTTTATTCCTCTCCAGTCATTTGTATCTACATTCTTCTGACTCTCACTAGAAAACAAACAGTCATCTAAGGGATAAAAATAAAATGAAAGATAATGAAATGGATTATAAAAAAGCAAGCAGATAGAAAAGACCCAATGCAGGCTACAAAAATCAGATACAGACACAGAGACCCAGACTTCCATTCACACACTCAGGAATTCCATGGTAACATAAAACAGGAAAAAATATATATACACAAACATACCAAGTAAAAATTAATAGATAAATAAACAAATAACAAAAGGAAAAAGACATTCTGAAGAAAAAGTCCTGACCCCTTATGAGACAAGAATCCTCCTAAGATGATGTTCTGTTCCGTTAGTGCTATATATGCAGTCTACACTTAAATTAATTTGTGTACCCAGTGAGATTCCCTTGGGATAAGCTAAGTTTTCATTTTAAATGATTACTCATTGGAGATAACTTCCAGTTTATAGATAAGTTGATATGCATGGTTTGACTTCTTTCAAGAGCTAATTAATAGGTAAGGAGATCTGTGAGATGCTGTCCTCTAAGCATGATAGAGTTTTTGCACTCAGGAACTAACAATAGTTACATCTATCGGAACAGACTCTATATAATATTGATCCTGCCTATTCAAAGAAACTAAGCAGTAGCGCTGGAGAATAGAAAATGATGTATCCACGGGTGTCTTACCAGTTGTTACGTGTATAGCTTCATGCCCATGTTCAAAGAAGAGGCTCAGTTAAATCCAGGGTGTCGTGAAGTAAAAAGATAAAGGCATCCATTTGCTATGGGTATTTGGTCTAAAGAGGGTATGTTGGTTGGGGCAGATAGGAGATTGGGAGTGTAGAGGGCTTCCATACATGTGTTGTGCATGTATAGAATTGTCAAAGAATAACGTGCTTTCTTAAAACTTCCAAATGTAACCACTAAGAACAGTTTGGCAGACATTCTTTCAAATCTGATCAATTTGTTTTTAAAATTGGGTCTCATTGTGTAGTTCAAATTGACCTAGAACTCCCAGTTTTCTGTCTACTGCATTCCATGCTCTTGTAGTAGGTTTACTCTACAGTGACAAAATTATAGAATATGTGTAAATATTCTGTTTATGAAGTTTGATTACATAATGCAGTATTATGTCATTAGTTTTTCATTTAACAATGCATCTTGAATACATGTGCATGGGGAATTTCTACATGGAACATCATGCATTTAATAAATGGTAGTATACTAATTTGTTTAAATAATAATGGTGGCTTTCAGATTATTTTCATTTTCATTAACTAAAGTTCGCTACAGAAAATCAGCATGGACACTGACTCAGGCACTGTACTCAGTGGTGATTATTTACATTATATTTTGTGTAAATTACAAAACACGTTGTAGGAATGATGCCAAGGCTATTAAGTAATGTAATACTTGTAAAACTACTGCCAAATTTCTATCTCAGAAGACTATAATAAATACATTGCCATCAAGTTTATATGAAAGAACCAATAATATACCATTCATAATTAAATGATACATATATTTTAAAATGGTATCAGTCTCTCACTCTGTCACTTGTTGAATTAGGGGAAGGATTGACGAAGTTGAAAAGGGGGGCAACCTCTATAGGAAGACCAGAAGTCTCAACTACTCCGGACCGCTTAGATCTCCCAGACACTGAGCCACCAACCAGGCAGCATATACAAGTTGGTCTAATGCCCTGACATATGTAAAGCAGAGGACGACCTGGTGTGGCCTAATCTTTGAGAGACTTGAGCCCACAGGGATTATGGTGCCTGGCAGGATCTGGGGAAAATCCTCTTGGAGTCAGGGAAGGAAGAATTAGAATTAGAATTTGATGAGGAACTGTGGGAGGGGAATTGGAGAGTGTAAAATGGAAGGAATGTAAATAAATAAAATAGTTTATAAAATAGTTTCACTCATAAATTCAAATGCAAGATTCCTTTTAACATCTACATTGCATTTCAATCGTGAAGTTTAGCGTTTTATTCTTACTGAACTGTGTAAGCATTAATCCTTAATTTACTCTTCATACTATTTCCTAATTGTCTCCTTTCTGACTACATTGCATCAATTGTGTTTACATATGTAGAAGGCTTAGTATTTATACTTTGTGCAGAAAATTCATTCATGATTTTTTTTATTTTAATGATCTGTTAAATGTGAACGTCTATGTATAGATTTGTGCACATGAACACAGGCACCTGGGGAGACCATAAGATATCAGATCCCCTAGAGCTGCTTTTACAGCTGGTTGCAAGTGGCTTGATCGATGTTGGAAACTGAACGTGTTTGCTCTAAAAAGCAATAAGTGCTCTTAATTACTAAGCTAATACTACATAACTTATTCCATAATAAACTCAACCTATTTATAATTTTCTCATGTATTTCAGGGTTTAATTGAACTTGAGACATCTTGCCACATTCTAGGTTCTGAGACTACATTCAGGCATTAATTTTTCCAGCCTTCTTTCCTTTATCATAGTAAGATGTGTTGGATTAAATATGTTAATATTGTGCAGTAAATCCTCCAAATGTTTACTTGTAGAACAAGAGTTTTCTTTTTTCTTTTTCTTATTATTATTGATCTAATTAGTCTCATTATTAATATTCTGTGTAAGCTTTTATGTGTTCAGGTCATGTAGTGAATATGGAAGTCTTCCAAACATATAGGTGTAGGTATCAAATTTAGGTTCTTGGTTTTTCATGGCATGAAATTTTATCTGCTCGACCACCTCACTGGAACACCCTATAAAACATTAAGGTGACATATAGCTCCAGGTTGCTTTTATATATACAATGTTTTCATGATTTTGATTTAAATAAATGTTTTGATTATTCTAATATATTTTGTTTTCCATGTCCAGTAGGTAACACTAGTATTCTTATTTTAATATTTAGTTAATATTTTAATCATAATTATTATGCATTGATACCTAGCTAATATGAAATTATCTTAGATACAATTGAATAAATGTAATAGTTATCTTCAGCATGAAGCTTGGTACATAATTTTGTTCATTATTATTATGCATTTTCGTAAAACAGAGAGTATTTTATTGTCCCTATCCTGATGCAAATTTTATACAGTATGACAGCTACCAACTACATGTGACGTTTAATCATTTAATAGAAGTTAGGTTTATATTGTTAAATGATATTTCCACAACATCAAGTAAATTGATTTTTTTTGCATCAATAAATTAAACTCGCTATAGCAGGAAAATCTTTAATTTCCTTTTGTTACATTAAGACAAAATTTAAATTTTCCATTCTCCTGCCTATCAGAAAGTCAATATTCTTATACAGGAAGAAGTGCCCAGCACAGGTCAATTTCTAGTATAACATGTAATTACTATCATCAGTCTTCTCAGTTTGAAGTGATTGTTAACATCATGCCTGTAAAACAGAATGATCAACATGGCAGGAAACCATAAGGGCAGTGCAGTGGCATAAATAAGTTGGTGATAGATCTCTAAATTTGCTTAATTCTTGTTCAATGAACATGGATGGTACTAGTAACTTAGCCCCATATATAAGGCTATTGAAGCTGTGGTTATGGAGGAGAATGTACAGCCTCTTACTTACTTAAGCCAGTATCATACCTAACAACAATCATAGCCATGTGTCCCTATATATATAATTAACTACAGTCTCTGCAACAAAGATCACAGTAAAAATCCCAGCCATTCAAACTGCAGGATATAAATTTCAAGTCCAGTCTCAATGGCTGTATCTACAAAATGTCACTTGATTCAAGGCTGAGGAACATTACAGAAGAGGGGGCAAGAAGATTATAAGAGTCTAAAGTTTACTATAAAATGGTATCTCAAAGTAACACCAGAAATTACATTATAATATCTCACTAACACGACTGCCTCCACAACAGCTGAGGAAGAGAGGAAATGGGGAGAATGAAAGTTAAGTTTTCTTTCTGTTTCAATTCCCTCTTCTTGTTCTTCTTGTTCTTGTTCTTGTTCTTGTTCTTGTTCTTGTTCTTGTTCTTGTTCTTGTTCTTGTTCTTGTTCTTGTTCTTGTTCTTGTTCTTGTTCTTGTTCTTGTTCTTCTTCTTCTTCTTCTTCTTCTTCTTCTTCTTCTTCTTCTTCTTCTTCTTCTTCTTCTTTTCCTCCTCCTCCTCCTCCTCCTCCTCCTCCTTCTTCTTCTTCTACTTCTTCTTCTTCTTCTCCTCCTCCTTCTTCTTCTTCTCCTCCTTCTTCTTCTTTTTCTTCTCCTCCTTCTCCTTCTCCTCCTCTTCCTTCTTCTTCTTCTTTTTTCTCCTCTTCTTCCTCTTCCTCTTCCTCTTCTTAATCCTCTTATCCTTCCTCCTCCTCCTCCTCTTCCTTCTTATTCTTATTCTTATTCTTAATCTTAATCTTATTCTTATTCTTATTCTTATTCTTATTCTTATTCTTATTCTTCTCCCCCCCCCTCTCTCTCTCGCTTGTTGTTGGGTTTTTCCTATTTACATTTCGAATGCTACTCCCTTTCCAGTTTTTCAGTTCATAAACCCCTTAACCCTTCCCCCCACCCTTCTATAAGAGAGTTCACTTCTCCACCCACGGCCTCCCCACACCTCCCTACATACCCCTACACTGGGTGTCCAACCTTGGCAGTAACAAGAGTTTCTCATTACATTTTTCCCAGCATGGCCATCCTTTACTACATATGCCGTTGGAACCGTGGGTCAGTCCCTGTATAGTCTTTCTGTTGGGGTTTCGTCCCTGGAAGATCTGGTTGGTTGTCATTGTTATTATTATGGGGTCTCAAATCACTTCAGCTCTTTCAATCCTTTCACTAATTCCTCCAACAGAGGTCTGGTTCTTAATTCAATGGTTTGCTGATGGCATTTCCCTCTGTATTTGACATATTCTGGCTGTGTCTCTCAGTAGGGATCAATACCCAGTTATTGTCAGCTTGCACTTCTTAGCTGCATCCATCTTATCTAGTTTTGGTGTCTGTATATGTCTGCGCTACATGTGGGCCAGGCTCTGAATAGCCTGTCCTTCAGTCTCTTCAATAAACTTTGCCTCCTTATCCCCTCTCATGTATATTTTTGTTCCCCTTTAAAAGAAGGAGTGAAACATCTGCACTTTGGTCATCCTTCTTGTGTTTCATGTGATCTGTGCATTGCATGATGGATAATCTGAGCTTTTTGGCTAATATCCACTTATCAATGAGTACATATCAAGTGTGTTTTTCTGTGATTGAGTAACCTTACTCCGGATGATGTTTTCTGGTTCATTCCATTTACCTATGAATTTCCTAAAGTCATTGTTTTTGATAGCTGAGTAATATTCCATTGTGTAGATGTACCACATTTTCTGTATCCATTTCTCTGTTGAAGGGCATCTGGGTTTATAATAGCTTCTGGCTATTATAAATAAGGCTGCTATGAACATAATAGAGCATGTGTCTTTGTTATATGTTGGGGCATCTTTTGGGTATATGCCCAAGAGAGGTACAGCTGGATCCTCATGTAGTTCAATGTCCAATTTTCTGAGCAACCTCAAGACTGATTTCCAGAATGGTTGTACCAGTCTGCAATCCCACCAACAATGGAGGAGTGTTCCTCTTTCTCCACATACTTCCAGAACCTTTTATCACATGAGTTTTCATCTTAGCCATTCTGATTGGTGTGACATGGAATCTCAGGGTTGTTTTGATTTTCATTTCCATGATGACTAAGGGTGTTGAACATTTACTTAGGTGGTTTCTGGTCATTCAATTTACTTCAGCTAAGATTGTTTTGTTTCTTGCTGTACTCCATTTTTAATAGGGTATTTTGGTTCTCTGGAGTCGAGCTTCTTAAGTTCTTTCTATATTTTGAATACTACCCACTATCAGATGTAGGATTTGTAAAGATCTTTTCCTAATCTGTTGGTTGGAGATTTGTCCTAATGACAGTGTCTTTTGCCTTACCGAAGCTTTGCAGTTTTATGAGATCTCATTTGTCGGTTCTTGATCTTAGAGCACAAGGCCTTGGTGTTTTGTTCCGGAAATTTACTCCAGTCCCCATGTGTTCAAGACACTTTCCCACTTTTTCTCCTATTAGTATGAGTGTATCTGGTTTGATGTGGAGGTCCTAGATCCACTTGGACTTAAGCTATGTACATCCTGATAAGCATGGATCAATCTGCATTCTTCTACATGCTGACCTCCAGTTGAACCAGAACCATTTGCTGAAAATGCTATGTTTCTTCCTTTGGATGGTTTTATCTCCTTTGCCAAAGATCAAGTGACCATAGGTGTGTGGGTTCATTTCTGTGTCTTCAATTATGTTCCGCTGATATATCTGTCTGTCTCTGTATGAATACCATATAGTATTTATGACTATTGCTCTGTAATACTGCTTGAGTTCAGGGATAGTGATTACCCTTAAGTTCTTTTATTGTCGAGGATAGTTTTACCTCTCCTAGGTTTTTTATTATTCCAAATGAATTTGCAAATTGCTCTTCCTATCTATATTAAAGAATTGAGGGGTTGGGGATCTAGCTCAGTTGTAGAGCGCTTGCCTAGCAAGCGCAAGGCCCTGGGTTCGTTCCCCAGCTCCGAAAAAAAGAAAAAGAAAAAAAAAGAAAAAGAAAAAAAAAGAATTGAGTAGGAATTTTGATGGGAATTGCACTGAATCTGTAGATTGCTTTTGGCAAAATGTCCATCTTTACTATATTAATCCTGCAAATCAATGAGCATGAAGATCTTTCCATCTTCTGAGACCTTCTACAATTTCTTTCTTCTGAGACTTGAACATCTTGTCATACAGTTCTTTAACTTGGTTGGTTAAACTCAAACCAAGTTATTTTATATTATTTGGAACTATTGTGAAGTGTGTGATTTCATTATTTTCTTTCTCAGCCTGTTTATCCATTGAGTAGAGAAAGGCTACTGGTATGTTTGAGTTAATTTCATATGCTGACTCTTTACTGAAGTTGTTTATCAGGTTAAGAAGTTCTCTAGTGGAACTTTTTGGGTCACATAAGTACACTATCATTTGCAAATAGTACTATTTTGATTTCTTCCCTTCCAATTTTTACCCATTTGACCTCCTTTTGCTGTCTGCTTGCTCTGGGTATGACACTGAGTCCCAAATTGAATACGTAGGGAGAGAGTAGGCAGCCTTGTCTCGTCCCTGATTTTAGTGGGATTGCTTCAAGTTTCTCTCCATTTAGTTTGATGGTACCTACAGATTTGCTGTATATTTCTTTCACTATGTTTAGATATGGGCCTTGAATTCCTGATCTTTCCAGAACTTTTATCCTGAAGGGGTGTTGCATTTTATCAAATGATTTCTCAGCAACTAATGAAATGATCATGTGGTTTTGTTTTTTCAGTTTGTTTATATAATGGATCATGTTGATGGTTTTCTGTATATTAAAACATCCCTGCATCTGTGGGATGAAACCTACTTGATAATGATGGATGATTTTTTTTTGATGTGTTCTTAGATTTGGTTTCCAAGAATTTTATTGAGAATTTTTGCGTCAATATTCCTAAGGGATATTGGTCTGAAGTTCTCTTTCTTTGTTGGGTCTTTGTGTGGTTTAGGTATAAGAGTAATTGTGGCTTCATAGAAGGAATTCGGTATCACTCCATCTATTTCAATTTTGTGGAATAGTTTGGATAGTATTGGTATGAGGTCTTCTATGAAAGTCTGATAGAATTTTGCACTAAACCCATCTGGACCTGGGCTCCTTTTGGTTGGGAGACCTTTAATGACTGCTTCTATTTCTTTAGGAGTTATTGGGTTGTTGTTATTTGTTACTGATTTGAATTTGCTACATGATTTATGTCTGCAAAATTGTCCATTTTCTCCAGCTTTTGACGTTTTGTTGAATATAGGCATTTACAATAGAATCTCATGATTTTTTTAATTTCTTCAGATTCTGTAGTTATGTCTCCCTTTTCATTTCTGATTTTGTTAATTTGGATACGGTCTCTCTGACCTCTAGATATTCTGGCTAAGGGTTTATCTATCTTTTTGTTTTTCTCAAAGGAACAGCTCCTGGTTTTGTTGATTCTTTGTATAGACCTTTTTGTTTCTACTTGGTTGATTTCAGTCTTGAGTTTGATTATTTCCTGCCTTCTACCCCTCTTTAGTTTACCTATTTCTTTTGGTTCTACAGTTTTTTACATGTGATCTCAAGCAGCTTACATATGCTCTCTGTTGTTTCTTTTCTCAAGCACTGAAAGCTAAAATTTTCCTCTTAGCTTCTCTTTCATTGTGTCACATATGTTTGGGTAAGTTGTATCTTCATTTTCATTAAGTTCTAAGAAGTCTTTAATTTATTTCTTTATTTCTTTCTTGACATAGTTGTCATGGAGTAGAACATTTCTCAACATCCATACATATGTTGTCTTTCTGTCATTATTGTTATTGTTGAAGACAGTCTTAGTGTGTGGTGATCTGATAGGATGCATGGAATTATTTATATCTTCCTGTATCTGTTAAGGCCTGTCTAATGACTGATCATATGGCCAATTTTGAAGAAGGTTCCATGAGATTCTGAGAAGAATTATATCCTTTTGTTTTAGGATGGAATGTTCTATAAATATCAGTGAAATCCATTTGGTTCACAACTTCTATTACTTTATCTACATCTCTGTTTAATTTCTGTTTCCATGATCTCTCCAGTGAAGGGAGTGTGGTGTTAAAATCTCCTACTATTATCATGTCAGGAGCAATGTGTGCTTTGAGGTTTAGTAAGGTTTCTTTTATGAATATAGGTGTCCATGCATTTGGAGCATAAATACCTATGATTGAGAGTTCAGCTTTGTGGATTTTTCCTTTGATGAATATGCAGTGTTGTCCTTTATCTTTTTTTAATTACTTTTGCTTGAAAGTCTATTTTATTTGATATAAGAACGGCAACTTCAAATTGTTACTTCATGCAATTTGCTTGGAAAGCTATTTTCCAGCTATGTACTCTGAGGTAGTACCCATCTTTGTCTTTGAGGAATGTTTCCTGCATGCAGTAAAATACTGGATCCTCTTTATGTATCCATTGTGTTAGTTTGTGTCTTTTCATTGGGGAATTGAGTGCATAAATGTTGAGAGATATTAAGGAAGAATGTTGGTCACTTCCTGTAATTTCTGCTGATAGAGATAGAATTATGTTTGTCTTTCTTTTGGTTTCATTGCAGGGAAAGTATATTCTTGCTTTCGGTATGGTGTATTTTCTCCCCTTGTGTTTTACTTTTCCATCTATTACTTTTGTAGGCATAGATTTGCTGTAAGATATTGCACAAATTGGTTTTGCCATGGAACATTTTGGTTGATCAATTAATTGAAAGTTTTGCTGGATACAATACCCCGGGCTGGCATTTGTGTTCTCTTAGGGTCTGTTTGACATCTGTCCAGGATCTTGTGACTTTCATAGTCTTTGATGAGAAGTCTGGTGTAATTCTTATAGGTATGCCTATGTATGTCACTTGACCTTTTTCCCTTACTGCTTTTAATAGTCTTTATTTTTCTGCATTTGGTGTTTTAAATATCAAGTGATGGGAGGAATGTCTGTTCTGGTCCCATCAATTTGGAGTTTTGTAGGTTTCTTGTTTGTTTATGGACATCTCTTTCTTTAGGTTAGGGGAGTTTTCTTTTATAATTTTGTTGAAGATATTTACTGGCCCGTTATGTTGTGAGAGTCAACTCTTTCTTCTATACCTATTATCTTTAGGGTTAATCTTTTCATTGTGTCTTGAATTTCCTCTATGTTTCGTGTCAGGAGCATTTAGTTTTACACTATCTTCATCAGTTCAATTTACTCTATGGTATCTTCTGCCCTTCAGATTCTCTCTTCTGTCTCTTGTATGCTTTTGGTGATGCTTGTTTCTACATTTCCTTGTCTCTTCCTTGGGTTTTCTCTCTCCAAAGACATTGATTTATCATTTCTCTTTTTTTATTGTTTCTATTACTTTTTCAAGTTGTTCACATCTTTGATCATGATTTATTGTAATCCTTTAATGGATTTTTGTGTTTCCTCACTAAGGACTTCTATTTGTTTACTTGTTTTTTCATGCATTTTTTCAAAGGAGTTCTTTATGTTTTCTTAAGGTCCACCATCATTATCAATAAATGTTATTTTAAATCTAAATCTTGCTTTTCTGGTGTCTTTAAATATACAGAATTTTTTTTGGTTGGATAACTGGGCTCTGTGGATGCCAAGTAGTATTAGTTTCTGTTGCTTAGGTTTCTACACTTGCCTCTAGTCATTGGTTTGTCTCTGCTCTTTGCTTGTCTTGCTGCTTCTGACAGTGACTTGTCCCTACTTTGGCCTCTGTATCAGAACTTTTGTAGAACAGTTTTCCTGTTTTATTTCAGCCCTTCCTGAGAACAGGTGTTCTGTTTCATGTGTGTAGGCACTCCTGGAGACTGTTTTCCACCACTAGGTGCAGGCAGTAATTAAGGATCCAGCTATACCTCTCTTGGGCATATACCCAAAAAATGCCCCAACATACTACAAAGCCACGTGCTCCACTATGTTCATAGCAGCCTTCTTTATAATAATCAGAAGCTGGAAAGAACCCAGATTCCTTCAAGAGAAGAATGGATACAGAAAATGTGGTACATCTGCACAATGGAATATTACTAATCTATCAAAAACATTGCCTTTATGAAATTCATACGCAAATAGATGGAACTGGAAAATATCATCCTGAGTGAGGTAACCCAATCACAGTAAAACACACATGGCATGCACTCATTGATAAGTGGCTATTAGCACAAATGCTTGAATTACCGTAAAAGCACAGAACACATGAATCTCAAGAAGGATGACCAAAATGTGAATCCTTCACTCCTTCTTTGAAAGGGGAGCAAGAATACCCTTGTCAGGGAATAATGAGGCAAAGTTTACAGAAGCTAAAGGAACAGCCATTCAGAGCTTGTCCCACATGTGGCCAATACATATACAGCCACTGAACTAGATAACATGGATGAAGCAAAGAAGTGCAGGCCGACAGGAACCGGATGTAGATCTCTCTTGAGAGACACAGCCAGAATACAGCAAATACATAGGCAAATGTCAGCAGCAAACCACTGAGCTGAGAGTGTGACCCCGGCTGAAGGAGTCAGAGCAAGGCCTGAAGGACCTGAATGGGCTTTAGACACCATATGAACAAAAATGACAACCAACCAGAGCTTCCAGAGACTAAGCCACTACCCAAAGACAATACATGAACTAACCCTGGGCTCCAAAATCATAGGTATCACTGAATGCCTATTAGGATCACCAGTGGAATGGGAAGTCTTTGGTCCTCCCAAGACTGAACCCTCAGTGAATGGCATTGTTGGGAGAAGGGCAGTAATGTGGGGGTGGATCGGAAGAGGAATACCCTTATAAAAGGGGAGGGGGAGGAACTAGGAAAATGTTAACCTGGGAACCTGGAAAGGGAATAACATTTGAAATGTAAATAAGAAATAGCCAAGTTAAGAAAGACTGAAGAAAAAAAAACACTCCTTCTGAAAGAAGAGAATGTATGATTTTCCGGTCAGAATCTATGGGAAGAATTTTGGACATCTAGGCAAATGTGGAATAACCCTATATAACATGACAAACATTTGGTTATGTCTGGAAAGTCTTGGGTGGGTAAGAACATCTTGAAGAAAAATGCGAGATCCAAGATCTCCATGTCTAGATAGGGAAGGGTGTTGGGAACCTGGAATGTGTGGGGAAATTACCTGTCCCAGTTTGTCAGAAGAAGAGTCAGAAGAAGGTGGTCCAGGCACCGTGTGATCTTCTTTGAAACTTTCACTCTTCTCTCCAGTTCTGTGTTTTGTAGATGTTGCAGGCACTTTGGCTACCAACTCGTTAAAGTCCATATGTTCTTCAAACCCAGTAGACATAACCCGTTTTTTTTTTTCACCTTCCCAAGAATGGGCACTAAAGGTAAGGCCACTCATTTTCTGGTACCAGGATGTAAAGCAGATGGTCTTGTATCCCTTGTCAGTGGGTTATTCAGTGATCTGCTATCCTTGGACAGTGAATTACTCATGCCCTCAGGAACCCTCAGAGGAAGTGGAACTGTCTATTTCTTGTTCTCGGTCAGTTCCCTTCTGGGGTCTAGGGCCCTCTTATTGACTGAAGCCTTTATATGATCTTTGATTTTCTGTAACACGAGCCTCAGGATTTTTGAATCTCTGGTCTTCATAGGGTTTTGTGCATCTGAACTTGTGCCGAGTCCGTCAAAGTAGTCACAGGGGTGCAAAGTCGCTCGGGTCTCTGCTGTTCAAGTGCTTCGCCCGTTGGGGTAGGATGTTCTTATCTGGTTGGGGGACACTGAAGGGGGTCCCAGGCGGCGATGGCTGGGAACCTTTCAAGTGTTTCCCCAAATGGAGTCCGGTGTTATGATCATCTTGGGGGACACTGAAGGGGTTCCCGGGCCATGGAGGCTGGGAAATCGGTGTTGTATGGTCAAAGGGTAAAGTCTGGGATGAGACTAGCTGGCCTCTCTCCACCCGTTAGGCCATTTAGTCATTAAGGAAATTGAACAAGAAATGCCAAATGGGCTACTACCCTGTGAAGGGGCAGTGAACGTACTTGCCAATGGTGAGTCATGGTGAACATCAGTTAAGCTGCATCCTTTGAGTATGACTCTCTCTCCCGAGAGCCATTCAGGTCCTGAACGGGAAGCAGGCCAAACTCGATTGAACATTGATCTCGAGAAACAAACAATGCTCGAGAGGGGTGTCCTCAAGACTGCACCGGCCAGTCCGGAGCTGCCTCACTTGTCATTTCTACTTATAGTAGCGGGGCGATCATCCAAGCTTTCTGAATGAGGAGGAACCCTGTCGACAATCTTCCTTTGAGTCCAGAATGCTACCTGCTCTTGTGCCCAATGTCAGGGTCCAAAACAAGGGAGTCTGGAAGGAGCAACATGATTGGAAAAGGCAAGGGATGCTTAGGAAACTGTGCGGTCAAAACACTATTACACCAGGGTATATCCATCTAACTGGAGGCCATCAGTGGTGCAGTGATGTGTGTTGGAGCTTAAATAACCGAATGGCAAAGGCTGATCCACACCCTTCCTCCTCAGAGACAGCAGGTACTAGAAAATCACTGGTGGACTGTGTAAGAGAATGAGCATGTGATAGGATTTTATTAGAGCATAGAATGTGTGGGATTGATATTAGAATTCCATGTGAGTTCCAGGTGTAACAGTGATGCTTCTGCCTTGATGTCTCACTCAGTATTTTTTCTTGACCTAAAGCTCTTTATTTACTTTCCATGATGATATTTTTGGAATATTAAGTATGCTACACAATGGAAAGTATTTTCTCTAATCACATATATTGAAATTCTAAATGTCTCTTGATACACTATGCAGTTGCCTAGCCCGAAGTCCTGGAATGCTTTCAATACAGGTAATTTGATTGAACACAAACTGTTTGTGTTACAAGCTTTGCTTTTAAATAATTCTTTTGGTGACCCCCAATTAGATTGCACAAATGTCTCCTGCCTTTAACAGACATATCTACAATCATCCTTGCTTAGAGAAAGGAGTTAAGTGTTATGCCTTCTTTGAATGAAGAGAAAGGCCAAAGGCTACACTCCTCAGAGAAACAAGAAATCAGGAACTGTAGGAAGAAATATGAATCTAGGCAACAATAAGTGTTCCAAGCTAACATTTGCAGTAACATAATGTATAGAAAATACCACTTCTTTATTATTACTATTATTAATCATTGTATTTGTTTTCATTTCAAATATTATCCCCTTTCCAATTCCTATTAATAAAAACCACCACCGCATACTCCTCCTCTTTGTCTCTAAGAGGGTGCCTCCCCTACTCTCCTACTCCTTCTTGCCTCACCTCTCTAGAATCACTCTTCCCTGAATCGCTCTTCTCTGGAACATCAAGCATCTAAAGAACCAAGTTCTTCCCTTCCACTGATGTGAGTTGAGGCAGTCCTCTGCTACATATGTAGGGTACAGACGATGTGTAATCTATGGTTAGTGGTTAGGACCATGGGAGCTCTGAGGTGTCTGGTTAATTGATGTTGTTGTTCTACCTCTAATTACAATCCCCTTCAGCTCCTTCAGCCCTACCCCTACATCTTCCATTGGGATCTCTAGGCTCAGTTCAATGGTTGGCTGTGCTGGCAAAGCCTCTCAGAGGACAGGCATATCAGACTCCTATTTGCAAGCCCAAATCAGCATCAGCAACTGTGTCCAGTTTGGTGTCTGAAGATCTCTGAATGGCCTTTCCTTCAGCTTCTGCTGCATTTTTGCCCCTGCATTTCCATTATAAAGGGATAACTCTGATTTAATAAGAGATGGGTGAGTGGTCCCATCCTTGCACTGGGGGCCATGTCTATCTACTGCAGGTGGTATCTTCAGGTTCAATATCACTGTTGTTCTGTATGTTGTCTAATGTCATCAATGTTGGGTCCAGGGAACCTGTCGCATCCTTAGTATCTGGGACATTCGAGAGATTACACCCTTACCAGTGAGTGCATGTCATGTGCCTTTATTTGTGTTTAGGTTACTTCACTTCAGGATGATATTTTCTAGTTTCATCCATTTGACTATGAATTTCCTGAAGTCATTCCATTTAATATCTGAGTACCACACCATTGTGTAAATGTACCATGTTATCTGTTTCTCTTTTGAGGGGCATCTGGGTTCTTTCCAGCTTCTGTCTTTTATAAATAAGGCTGCTATGAACATAGTGGAGCACGTGTCCTTGTTGTAGGTTGGAGCAAGTTTTGGGTATATGCCATTGAATGGTACAGCTGTGTCCTCAAGTAGTAAATACTATGTTCAATTTTCTCAGGAACCTCCAGTCTGGTTTCCAGATTGGTTTTAAGAGCTTGCAATTTCAACAGTGACAGTGTGTTCCTTTCTCTCCACATCCTTGCCAGAGTCTGTTGTCACCTGACTTTTTTATCTTAGCCATTCTGACTGGTATGAGGTAGAATCTCAGGATTGTTTTGATTTGCTTTTTCCCAATGACTAACAATGTTGAAGATTTCTTTATGTGCTTCTCAGCCATTCAATATTCATCAGTTCAGAATTTTTGTGTAGAACTCTAGCCCACTATTAAATAGTGTTATTTGATTCTCTGGAGGATACCTTATTGAGTTTTTCGAATACATTGGATATTAGTGCTCCATCGGATATAGGATTTTTAAATATCTTTTCCCAATGTGTTAATTGCTTTATGGAAGTAATGACAGTGTCCTTTGCCTTACAAAAACTTTGAAATATTATAAAGTTCCATTTTTCAATTTTTGATGTTAGAACAAAAGTCTTTTGTGCTCTATTCACAAAATTTTCCCCACTACCAATGTGTTCAAGGCTTTTCCCTGCTTTTTCATCAGTTAGTTTCAGTGTATCTGGTTTTATGTGGAGGTCTTTAATCCACTTTTACTTGAGCTTTGTACAAGGAGATAAGAATGGATTAATTTGCATTCTTCTACATTCTGCCGTTCAGTTGAAACAGCACAGTTTTTAAAACATGATATCTTATTTTCCACTGGATGGTTTTAGATCCTTTATCGATTTTCCAGTGGCCATAGCTATGTGGGTTCTTTTCTGCATCTTCAAATCAATTCTATTTCATTGATCTACCTGCCTGTCTCAATACTAATTCAGTACAGTTTTTCATCACCGTTGGTCTGTAATACAAGTTCAGCTCGGGGATGGTGATTTCCCCAAAATGCTTTTATTTTTCAGAATAGTTTTCTCTATCCTGAGATTGATTTTATTCCAAATAAATTTGCAAACTGCCATGTCTATGTTTGTGAAGAATTGAGTTGGAAAATTGATGGGGATTGCATTGAATCTGTAGGTTCCTTTTGGCAAAATGGCCATGTATAAAATATTAATCCTGCCAATACACGAACATGGGAGATCTTTCTAATTACTGAGATCTTCTTCAATTAATTTCATAAGAGATTCTAGTTATTGTTCTATATATCTTTCAAAATTAGAGTCACAGTGAGGTATTTTATATACTTTTTATGTGCTTGGTTAGAGTCACACTGGTGTATTTTATATACATTTTGACTATTGTCAAGGGTGTCATTTCTGTAATTTTTCTCAGCCTGTTTCTCTTTTGAGCAGAGGAAGGTTACTGATTAGTTTGAATCAATTATATACTCTGTCACTTTGCTAAAGTTGTTTATTTGGCTTAGAAATTCAATGGTGGAATTTGTGGGGTCATTTAAATATACCACCACATCATCTGCATATAGTGACATTTTGAATACGTCCTTTGCAATATGTATGCATTAACGTACATTTGTTTTCTAATTACTCTGGGTAGGATTTTGAATATTATATTGAAAAAGGAGGGAGGGTTTGACTAGTTCCCGATTTTAGTGGGATTGCATTAAGTTTATCAACATTTAGTTTGATGTTAGCTAAATGTTTTGCCGTATATTGCTTATATTGTGCTTCTGTATGGTCCTTGTATTTCTGATATTTCCAAGACTTTTAACATTAAGGGGTAAGTAAAGAAAAATGATTTCTGGGCATTTAATGAGATGATTGCTTGGTTTTTTTTTCTTTTAGTTTGTTTCTATAGTGGGATTAGGTTGATTAGTGACCAGTGTAATGGGATGAGGAACTGTGGGAGGGGACCTGGAGAGGGAACAATGGCACGAATGTAAATAAATAAAATAATTTTTATAATAATTTCAGTCATAAATTCAAATGCTTGTTCCTTTTTAACATCTACATTGCAATTCAATTATGAAGTTTAGCGTTTTACGCTTACTGAACTGTGTAGGCATTAATTCTTAATTTACTCTTTATGCTATTTGCGAATTTTCTCCATTCTTATTACTTGCATCAATTGTGTTTGCATATATAGACGGCTTAGATTTATAATTTTTGCTGAAAATACATTCATGAATCTTTTTATTTCAATGATCTGTTATGTGTGAATGTCTACATATAGTATAGATTTGTGCACATGAACACAGACACATGGGGAGATCAGAAGATGTCAGATCCCCTGGAGCTGCTTTTACACCTGGTAGCAAGTGGCTTCATGGATGTTGGAAAGTGAACATGTTTGCTCTAAAGAGAAGTAAGTGCTCTTAATCACTAAGCTAATACTTCAATACTTACTCCATAATACTCCTATTTATCATTTTCTCATGTATTTCAGGGTATCTTTGAATTTGAGACATCTTGCCACCTTCTAGGTGCTGAGACTACATTCAGGCATTATTTTTCCAGTTTTTTCCCTTTATCATCGTAAGATGTGTTGGATTAAATATGTTAATATTATGCAGTAAATCTTTCAAATTTTTACTTATAGAACCTTGGGTTAGTATCTGTTTCTTTCCTCTGCAATGACTATATTAATTTTACAGTTTGCAGTTCTCTCTTTCTTTACACAATCCATCTGATATGTTTTTGCTTTCATACAGAATGAAGTAAAAGCCTTTTAGTTTTCCTTTGAAGAGTAATCCACTAAGAAAATGTGTAGAATTTCCTATTTTAAGGCCAATACAATACATTATTCCTTTGAAATGTCCCTAGAGATTTGTTTTTTCTCTTTCTTATTATTACTGTTCTCATTAGTCTCATTATTAATATTCTGTGTGAGCTTTTATGTGTTCAGGTCATGTAATGAATATGGAAATCTTCCAAACATATATGTGTATGTATCAAATTTAGATTCTTGGTTTTTCATGGCATGAAATTTTATCTGCTCAGCAACCCTACTGGAACACACTATAAAACTTTAAGGTGACATGTAGCTCCAGGCTGCTTTTATATAGACAATATTTTCCTCATTTTGCTTTTAATAAATATTTTTGGTTATTCTAATATATTTTATTTTCTGTGTATACTTGGTAACCCGAGTATGCTTATTTTAATATTTAATTAATAATTTAATTAAAATTATTATGCCCTGAAACCTAGCTAATATGAAATAATATTAGATACAAATGAATAAATGCAATTAGTTACCTAAAGCATGAAGCTTGGTACAAAATTTGGTTCATTATTCCTATGCACTTGCATACAGCAGAGAATATTTCATTGTTACAATCCTGATGCCAATTTTACACAGTATGACAGCTACCAACTACATGTGACTTTCATTCACATAAAAGGAGTTAGTATTATATTATTAAATTATATTGCCCAACATCAATTAAATACATTTATTTTACTTCAATTAATTAAACGTGCTATAGCACGAAAAAGTTTTATTTCCTTTTGTTAGGTTAAGACTAAATTTATGTTTTACCTCCTGCTGCCTATCTGAAAGTCAGTATTCTTTTACAGAATGATGTGCCAAGCACAGGTCTAATTTCTAGTTTAACATGTAATTACAATCATCATTCTTGTCAGTTTCAAGTGATTGTTCACATAATGCCGGTAAAACACAATGATCAAAATGGCAGGATAACCATAATGGCAGTGCAGTGACATAAATAGCTTGGTGATAGCCAACAGGTCTCTAAATTTGCTTAAGTCCTCTTTAATGAACATGGATGGTACTGGTAATTTAGCCACGTATATAAGGCTATTGAAGCTGTGGTTATGGAGGAGAATGTACAGCCTCTTACTTAGTTAAGCCAGTATCATAGTAACAACAATCAAAGCCATGTGTCCTTATATACAGAATTAATTACAGTCTCTGCAACAAAGATCACAGTAAAAATCCCAGCCATTCAAACTGCAGGATAGAAATTTCAAGTCCAGTCTCAATGGCTCTATCTGCAAAGTGACACTTGATTCAAGGCTGAGGAACATTACAGAAGGGGGGGGGGCAAGAAGATTATAAGAGACTAAAATTTACTATGAGATGGTGACTCAAAGTAACACCAGAAATTCCACTTATAACATCTCACTAACACGACTGCCTAAACAACAGCTGAAAAAGAGAGGGAATGAAGAAGAATGGAAGTTTAGTTCTCTTTCTGTTTCAATTCCTTCTTCTTCTTCTTCTTCTTCTTCTTCTTCTTCTTCTTCTTCTTCTTCTTCTTCTTCTTCTTCTTCTTCTTCTTCTTCTTCTTCTTCTTCTTCTTCTTCTTCTTCTTCTTCTTCTTCTTCTTCTTCTTCTTCTTCTTCTTCTTCTTCTTCTTCTTTTTCTTCTTTTTCTTCTTCTTCTTCTTTTTCTTCTTCTTCTTCTTCTTCTTCTTCTTCTTCTTCTTCTTTTCTTCTTCTTCTTCTTCTTCTTCTTCTTCTTCTTCTTCTTCTTCTTCTTCTTCTTCTTCTTCTTCTTTTCTTCTTCTTCTTCTTCTTCTTCTTCTTCTTCTTCTTCTTCTTCTTCTTCTTCTTCTTCTTCTTCTTCTTCTTCTTCTTCCTCCTCCTCCTCCCTCTCCTCCTCCTCTTTCTCTTTTTCTTCCACCTCCTCCTCTTCCTCCTCCTACTCCTCCCATTCCTCCTCTTCCTAATCCTTCTATCTCGCTCTGTCTCTGTCTCTGTCTCTGTCTCTCTCTATCTGTCTCTCTCTCTCTCTCATTGTTGGAAAATCCCTTGTTGTTAAGAGAGAAAGGATTACATATTAAAATCTGTAAGAATAAATCTTATCTAAGGTTTGATTTTTGTGACTGCAGACAAAGTCTTTGACTCTGATGTAACTGAGGCTCTAAACATATTTAAAAATTAACATCTCTCATCTGCAAGAATCCTTCTAATGGCTTACTGCTCTGTCTTCCAGGAGATGAGTGTCAAGTGTGTCAATTGCTCTTTTTGGCAGGAAAAGGGCTTGTCAGTCAAATGTTTTGCAATTGCCAAGAACTTTGAGGTTCCTAGAGAATGCTTCCTCCTGTTCAACCTCATTCTGCTCTCATAGCATTTGCTATCTGCACCAGTCCATCTCTACACACCCCCATGCACTTCTTTCTGGCAAACTTATGTATCCTGGAGATTGATTACACTGACACTGTCATACCCAAGATATGGAGAGGCTTGTAAGTGAGATCTGAGGAATCTCTCAGGAGGAATGTGCCACATAGATATTTTTCCTCACACTTTTTGGTATAACTGAGTGCTGCCTATTGGCAGCCATGGCCTTTGGCCACTGAATGTCTCTTCTTCACTTTGCAAACCAAATGATTCGTGAGGTATGTGGCCATTTGGCAATTGATTCATGGGAAATGGGTTGCCTTGTAGGGTTAGGACAAAATTGAGGCCCAAATCTAACCACCCACAGGAGTTGATAAATTCTTGGTCATCTTCCATACCACAGTGACATCCATGCTGAACCCCATCATCTATATCTTAAGAAACCCAGAAGTCAAGGCAGAACTGAGAAGAACTCTGGGTCTGAAGAAAGTTCTGATAATAAATAGGTAATTTAGGATCCCAAAGTGCTCTTGCAAAAAGGTGCAAAGTGTGTGAAAGAAAGAAAACAAAACCACTGTGCTCTTTCTTGCTGTCTTGAAACAAACTTTAAGAAACATAACTTGGTTTTAGTGTGTTCTCTTTATTCACCACCATGGTTTATTGCAAAAAATTGTAAAGTATGCTTGCTACTAAATTACTTTAGTAGATTAGCCCGGTACTGAAACGTATTCATCTGGGCAGAGTTTAATCCACATGCTAATGTCTCAGGGGCCTTGAAAATTCTCTGTATCCATTCTTAGCTATTTGGAAATCTTCCAGAAATTTTTTTAAATGATTTCAGCTCGTTATGTTACAATTCCATATTCCTCAGTATATGTAAATTTATTGTATTGGACTGGAACTGCTAAGTAGTTCTCAGGACAGTGAATTGTTAGACTCTGCTTTGTGTACCATTTGGTCAGTCCATACTTCAGTTCTGGTCACCCAGGGCCTATGATTTTGGAATAGGAGTAGTCTTTCCTCCACCTTTTGATTTCTAATAGGGCGGTGGAAAATAATTTCAGCCAGGATATTCTCAACATCAATATCATAGTTTCAGATAAACACACACACACACACACACACACACAGAAACAAGGAAGCATGCACACATTATACAGGAATTGAAGTGGATTTACAAGTGACAGAATGCAAATATAAAAGTCAGCTAGTGTCAGATAATTAGATTCAGGTTGCCATTCAACAAGAAAATAAAATAACATGAAATTATAATATTGAGTCAGTATGAATATAATTAAACAAAAATAAAATTCCGTTTAAGTAAGCTGAAAATAGGGAAAACATTAAAAAAATTACCTTGACACTTAAACTACAGTATTGTTTTAGGCATGAGTCACCCAAACAGAAAGACAATAATTATATTTTCCTCAAACTCATTGTTCTGAGTCTACTTACATGCAGTAAGGACTATTCAGGTCAAAATTTTTTTTAAAAAATGACCGAGATCCTGAATACAATGCCTAAAGTATTGAGAGACGCACAGTCTTTCTATAGGCATTAAGTAATTCTCCTATGACTACTATTACTTTAAAAGGAAATACAAAAGAAAAATACATTAAAATATTTTAACTATGAAAGGAAAATAATTAAAAATTATTTCATTGCTCCGTAATACATGTTGTTAAGATGATAGGCATCCTCCTAATATTTAACTGTATTAAGCAAAGCAAGAAACACTTTTTGGTATCTGTGTCAAGTACATGTAATCTCAATCTAAAAGAGAAAAACCAATGGCCAAATCCAAATTCAGAGACATTCTAGAAAAGGAATTATTTATCTTCAAAGGTGTGATCACAGAAGATAAAAATAGTAATGAATTATCAAAGAACAGAATGACTTAAGATATGTAATAACTAAATGTCAACTGATTTCTGGATTGGATACAGTCATAGAAAATGTAGAGTTTTAGAAACTTTGTTGTTATGATTTGGTCAACCTACTCTGTTACTTTTAACAGTTTTTTTTTTCAATTTTCTGATTTTTGAGAATTAGTCATTAGATTTATTAAAGTATATAAAGTTCAGGAATTAGGTTACGATATAAAATCATACTGTTTCCTATCAAATAAATCTTATTTTCCTGTATAGTTTGAATTCTGCTTTATTTTTTGTATTTATATATTTTATTAATGTATTTATGTCTCAAATGCTATCGACCTTCCTTTTTTCCCCCTCAGAGTCCATTACCCCAAACACCATACCTTTCTGATTTCTTCTTTCAAAAAGTCAAAATAACAATATTTATAAGGCATGTTTAGTCCCTGAATAGCTGTTCATTTGGCCACGCATTTGAAAATCTACAACATGAAGAGTGCAGACATCAGGAAATAGCTTCAAAAATGATCTTCAAAAATTACATATTCTCCAGTTATCAGCTACCAGCTATCAGCTTGAAAAAACTGGAAGAATCCCAAAACATGAATATCCTTGTTCATATATACATAGAGAAAAATGATCAGACAAGAAGGAAAACAGATAGCAGCTTACCTGGATTCAACAGAAGAGATCCTCAGTTCCTGTAATGTATTCGGCATGAGTTTACAGAGTATATGGGTTAATACCTGAAAATAAACAACTACAAAATCCAACAACAAAATTACCACAAACTGCAATATTTATAAAAGCTAAACAAATATGTGGAAAGTATATTTTTTCAGCTATATATGCGTATGCTAATGTTTATTAATTTGTATATTAATAAAATTTAAATTTTATTACTGCAAATTTTTCTTGCAATTTTTTAAATAAATAGATTTTAAGTGACTCAGGTGATTGTTAACTTTTTTCTGGCTTTGATTGTATTATGGATCAATAAAATGTTTATTTGACTGTGATTATCACTTTGAATATTCACATAAATCAAATTATGTCAAGCAGGAATTGCTTTGTACTTTTTGTTGTACATATGTAAGTGTTTTACCTGCTTATCTCCGTGTGCAACACATGCATGCCTAGTGCCCAGGAGGTTGAAGGATGTGTGAGATACCATGATGCTGAATTTACAGCCACCTGTGAGCTGTCACATGGGAGCTGGTGATTGTCCCCGGGTTCTCTGGAAGAAAAGATAATGCTATAAATATCCAAATCATTTCTTCATCTTCAGCAAACGCCAATTTTTATAACTATAGTGCCTAAGCTGACCTGTCTTCTGCATATACCACTGTTTTGTCAATTGTGATAATTTAATATTAACACACACAACTGCTTCTTACCTTCATATACATATACTCACAAGACAACACACACACACACACACACACACACACACACACAGCTGCTTCTTTCCTTCAAGTAGACTTAGTTATTTTCATAGCTATTTGTTTATTTACTCACTTTACATGCTGCACACTGCCCCCCTCCTGTTCACCCTTCTCACAATCTTTCTCCCAGCGCTTTCTCCTCTGAGGAGTTTCTGACCCCACAGGGTTATCCCCTCATGATATATATCCAGTCTCTGTGATGCTAATCACATCCTCTGCTACTGAGTCCAGACAAAGCAGCCAAGATGGATAGGGGTGGGGAGGTAGAGGTCATATCCAGAAAGAGGCATAGAGCTGGGGTAAGAGAGATGCCCAAGAACCATTGGGTGTTTCCTTAGCTGAGACTCACAGCCTCAGTGATATGAGCCTGAAGAGCCCTCATCCTGTAGCCAGAGAGCAACCAAAATGGAGTGATAGAAACACCAACTTTTGACCCAAAATTATATTCTGACCACAGGAAATGCAGGATCCGTGCATAGAGAAGAGAGTGAGGAATGTCCAACCAATGGTTAGTACATATTGAGACGTCCCCCATGGATCAGCACCGATCCCTGACACTATTAGTGACACTCTGTTATGCTTGCAGACAGGAGTCTAGCCTGGCTTCCCTCTAAGAGACTCCACTAAGCCGCTCACTCAGACAGATACAGAAACCCACTATTCCAACAACGGATGGACCTTGGGGACTCTGATGGAAAAACAGAATGAAAAGTTTTATGGCCTCTAAGGATATAGGCACTCCACAGGCTTTGTCTTCATGCGGGTATCGAAATATTAGAATTGGGCTTTCCCAAAACATGTTGTCTGTAGATGGGATATGTGTTTCTTTAAAATTCATTTATTTATTTACTCACTTTATATCCCAAAATCGGTACTCCATCTTCATGGGATGCCAGCACTCATTGCCGGGGGCACCTGTAAAAAGACAAAGCTACACATTTGCAACCTATGTCCTGGGGGCTCAGGTTCAGTCCATGTTTACTCTCTGATTGGTGGTTCAGTCTTTGGCAAACCCCAAGAGTTGCTGTGAATTGAATCTATTGGTTTTCCTGTGGAGTCCCTCATATCATCTGGGCCTTGCTTCTTCACTGTTTTTTTTTTTTCAAAAAACTTCCCAAGCTCCATTTAATGTTTGGTGGTGAATCTTTACATTTGTTTCTCTCAGCTGTTGGGTGGAGTCACTCAGAGAACAGGTATGCTAGGAATCTGTCTGCAAGCACGATAGAGTATCTATACTAGAGTCAGAGTTTGGTGCTTGCCCATGGGGTAAGTCTCAATGTGCACTAACCATTGGTTGTACGCTTCTTCCATGTCTGCTCTATCTATCTTTGTCTCTGAAAGTCTTGTAGGCTGTGTCATTTTAGATTGAAGGTTTTGTGGGTGGGTTTTTGTCCTTGTCACATCACTGTGAGTCATGCCTGGCTACAGAAGTGGCCAATTAAGTATCTGTATCACCACTGCTAGACTCACCCCAATAGACACCCTGGAGCCTTGCCTTTCCCATTTCTCTGCCACAGCCTAGAGATGCACACCCCACACTTGTGATTTCAATTCTCTCTTCCCTGCTTTCCGTATACCTAATTCCTCCAAAGCCCACTTCCTTCCCTACCTCCGTCCCATTCAGTTTCCTCCCTCCCTCCATCCTCCTCAATATCTATTCTGCTAAATGCATTTTAAAGTCAATATTTAGGAAAAAACACTGAGTAAGTATAGGAAGTATCCCGTAAGTAATTGTGGTGGATGTTTAGGCAAGATATGAACATATTAAGTTTTATAATGGTCAAAATTACTACATATATTGTTAGAAGAGACACTGTCTTCATTACATACAACATGAAGGAAAACCATTCATATATTATTTTAAGTTATACAAGGGAATCTATTAAATGAGTTACACACATCACACAACATTATTACTTTTAAAGCTCTTATTGCAAATATTTACACAATGTAAAGTACAAAGGCTTAAACTCATGTGAGTGTACTTTGTTTCAAATTATAGTTTAGATATACAGGTGGATGACAACCGTCATCTCAAATTCAGAGGGGATAAATACATCAGGGAGTCATATATTACCTTACCTGTCTTCTTTCCTTTATTCCTGACAAAGACTCATCTCATTTGCAGCCACTAATGTGAGAGATGGATCAGAAAATCCCTGAGAGTCTACATCCCAGAATCCATCTATAGGAAAGAAAAAATAAAACATTTCCAAATAGTACACACAGTCAAAACTTTCTTGTAGATCTTAACGTTTGAAACAAAATACGAAGAGAAAACCATTTCCTAGGATATTACAATACACAGGAAATGGTAGCTGTAGGAAGCATTCTCATGGGATTTTAAACTTCTGCACCTAAGAACGAAACTGCCTCCATGAAGCTGAAGATTTATTTCTTTGGCAAGAAAGTCAGTTTGTCTCTTGACTGTTGTGCCCTGTGTCCATCACTAGAGCAACGGCCATGCTTTATGAATGTGAACAGATAAACATATACCAGTTCTCACTTCTTCAAAGAATTTCAAGAAGAACCTGAAAGAGAATACTTAATGTTCCAGAGATGAAATAGAGATATTTAAATTAGCCAGCATAAATATGTTGTTAAAATTTTCTGCCTTCTATTAATAATTTTGACTATTCCTGCTATGAATAAAAAGATGGTTATGTAATGTCTACCAATCCCCAAAGCCTGAAATATTGTGGAAAACTGTCTTATTTCTCCCTAACTTGGTCTTTGCTAACCATATTTTCATTGCTCACCTAAATTCTCTGTTTCTCAAGTAGATCAAAGGACTATGTGAGGGTATCACTCTCATGAAGAAGACCAAGGAACTTTCTGTACTTGCATGTATTTGCTCTTGGGAGCATGCAAATAAATCTTTCAGTTCTAAGAACAAAACATGGCCTCCAATGGGACCCACATGAAACAAAATCTTTCTTTCTGCTGTCATTGAACTTTAGCACACTGGTAACAATGCAGATAACAGTATAATGGAAAAATCCTGTAATAATAATAATAATAATAATAATAATAATAATAATAATAATTATAATAGTAATAGTAATAATAATAATGGAATAATACCCTCGAGGGATCATGGAATAAGGAAAGTAAATGTTGAGATTTTTTTCCAGTGATATTGTATCGAGGAAAGCAATTTTCAATAGGACAGACTCCTAACACATGAAAATCATTCAACCTGTCATGGCTTCACAGAGAGAATTGAGAACCAGAGTGGTTTTTTAGGACAAGAGAAAGATTCGCCAACCTTCTAAAAAGAAAAGCAATCCAGAGACTCTGTGTGAGGATGGTTAGCTTATGCATGACTAAAACACACACACACACACACATACATGCACACACACATGCACACACACACAGACATATATGCACACACACAGATAGACAGAGACACACACAAAGAGACATAGACAAAGAGACATATACACAGAGAAACACAGACAGACATACACAGACAAACACACAGAAGCAGACACACATGCAAATACACAAATACACAGACACACGCTTGTATACACACACAAAGAGACACATAAACACATACAGACACACACACATACACACATATACACAAACACAGACACACAGACTATAACCAATATACAGATAAACACACAGACACAGAGACACACACACACACAGACACACACACACACACACACTCATCTCTTGTCTCCATCCTAGAGTGTCCAGGTGCACAACAGGTGTGAAAGGATGAAGTGGCCCAGGGAACAGTCAGTCAGCAGAGGATTGGTCTGCGTGCAAGTGAATTTTTATTTCCTCCAAGGACTTCCGTGTCACAGCTCTGTTACTTCAATAATTTCCAGGTCCATCCCTTTGCCGACAAAGTTCTTGGTTTCCTCATTTTCCATACTTGAGTACTATTTCTTTGTTTAAATATAGAACACTTTCTGTATTTATTCCTCAGCTGAGTTGAGGTATATCATGATTGATTCCAGTATTTGACTAATATAAGGAAGGCTGCCGTGAGCATGTTCAACCACATGTCACTGTTATATGTGGATCATGTTTGAATATTTGTGGTGAAATGAGTTGTAAAGCTGGGTTTTCAGGCAATGCTATTTGCAATATTCTCTGAACCTCCACATTGATATCCGAAGTGGCTATACAGATACCAATCCCACCAGCAATGGAGGAGGGTTCCACTTTCTCTACATCATAGCCTACTCTGCAACTGCATTAATTTTTTGTCTTAGTCATATGATTGGTGTAATGTAGACTCTCAAGTTCATTTCAATTTGCATTTTTCTGATAACTAAGGATGGTGAACATTTCCTGATATGTTTCTCAGCTACTGAGGTACCTCAGTTGAGAATTCTTGGTTTAGCTTTCTAACCCAGTTTAAAAGATGTGTTACTTGGTTGTGTGGGAGTTTACCTTTCTTAAATATTTCTATATTTTTTTATTTTGGCACTCTACCAGATATAGGGTTGGTTAAAGTCTTTTCCAAATATGTATATATCTGTTTTGTCCGATTGACAGTGTACTTTGGTTTAAAGAAAAATTTGAGATTGATGAGATTTGAGATATTGACTGGTGATATTAGAGCCTGAACCATTGGTATTTTGTTCTGAAAATTTTCTCCTGTGCAAATGTGATTTCGGCACTTTCTGAGACTTTTCCTTCTGTTGGTTTCTGCGTATATGGTTTTATATAGATTTCCTTGCTCTTGTACTTGAACTTTTAAGAAAGAGATAGAAATGGATCAATTGGCACTCAGCTACATCCAGACCAACAGTTAGGGTAGCATCATTTCTTAAAATGCTTTCTGTTTTAAACAACATACTTAGTCATCACGGAGTTGGAAATCAAAACAACCCTGAGGTTCCACCAAACATCAGTCAAAAATGGCTAAGAACAAAAACTCAGGTGACAGTATATGCTGATGAAGATGTGGAGAAAGAGGAACACTCCTCCATTGTTGGTGGGATTCCAGACTGGTACAACCATTCTGGAAATCAGTCTTGAGTTTCCTGAAAAATTATACTTTGTACTGCCTGAGGACCCATATATACCTCCCCTGGTCATATACCCAAAACATGGTCCAACATAAAACAAACACACACGTTACACTATGTTCATAGCAGCCTTATTCATAATATCCAGAACCTTGAAAGAACCCAGATGCCCTTCAACAGAGGAATGGATACAGAAAATGACGTATATTTACACAATGAATTACTACTCAGCTATCAAAAACAATGAGTGCATAAATTTCATGGGCAAATGAGTGGACCTTGAAAATACCATCCTGAGTGAGGTTACCCATTCACAGAAAAACACACATAGTATACACTCATTGATAGGTAGACATTAGTCTATTAGCCCAAATGCTCAAATTACATAAGATAAAATGCAAGACCACATGAAACTCAAGAAGGAGGACCAAAATGCAGATGATTCAATCCTTCCTTAAGAGGAACTAAAATATCCATAAGAGGGCTAGGGAGGCAATGTTTTTAGGAGACTGAAAGAATGGCCATTCAGAGTCTGCCAGACATGTTACACACACACACACACATAAATATATGTGTGTGTGTGTCTTTGTATGTGTGTGTGTGTGTATGTATGTATTTATGTATATAGAAAAACATTATACGATGGATGAAGCTAAGAAGTGCATGCTGACAGTAACTGGATATAGATCCCTCCTGAGATACGCATCCATAACATGTTAAACACAGAGGAGAATGCCAGCCGCAAATCACTGAAATAAAAATGGGACCCCCTTTGGAGGAATTAAGGAAAGGACTGAAGGAGCTCCAGTGCTTGCCATTCCATAAGAAAAAAAAACTGCCAATCAACAAGAGCTTCCACATACTAAACCACTGCCCAAAGGCTTACATGGACTGACCCAGGGCTTCAACTGCATATGTTGCAGTGAATAGACTTATCGGGGCACCTTTGGAAAGGGAAGACCTTGGTCCTACTAAGTTTGGACGCTTCATATAGGGAAAGTACAGAGGGGTGCTTTAGGGAAGGGGAATGGGTGTGGAGGGTACAACCATTATAGAAGGGGAGGGGAAGAATTTAAGGCTGATGGACAGGAATCCCAGAAAGGAAATAACATTTGAAATGTAAATAATAAATACATAATTTAATTAAAATGGAAAAAGTTTAATCTTACAGTTCTAAAATCTTTCTGTTCATTAAATATGTCTTTTGAGATTTTAAAACATTTCATTCCTATGAAAATTAATATTGTATATGCACATGGAATGCAAGTGCTCACCACTGTATTAATTAGTTATATGGAGCCTAAGAATTGAACTCAAATATTCTAGAACTATCTTTCAGAATCATTTAAAAAAGTTTTTGAATTATTTCTAGCTCCTATCTGAGCAAGACACTTCTTTATTGATTATGTTCAATTGTTTTTCAAAAAAGGTACAGAAAAGTTACTTATTCTTTGTGCAAATATTGTTACACATATTCCAGCATGGACCCAATATGAATTAGGATGGTTATTATAAGGTATTATTAACCTATTTTCTTCATATAAATGAAAATGTTGTAACTATTTATTTATTGGTTTTTTTGATTTGTTTTATTGTATGAAATATCAAAATCTACATTTGCACCCCATTATCATTTACTTAAAATATTAATTTCATTGCTTGTAATATGGCCCAGATGCAGTGGACAATGTGAGAAATGTAAGAACGGTTGAGAATTGTACAGTCTCCTCTTTGTTGAGCTTGGCATGTATCAAAATCAGAAAGGTAGAGTGACAGATATTGATATGTAAAAACAAAGTAATTACATATGGTGCCCTTTGCTGTGAAAATGATAAGAAAGCTCAATATTTTAGATTTTTAATATTTAAAGGAAACAAATTTATTTTAGATTGCTTTTCAATGGACCTCCTTCTGAAGAGATAATTGGGCCTTACTAATCAATGCCCACAAATATGATACACTACTCTGCTCATTATTTGATATCATTAATATCTGGAGTAGGCAAATCCTGGAAGAAGTTTCATCCACTATACTCCTGTCTGTTTAGAGATTGGGTATGCCAAAGATGAAAAGGGTTATCTTTGGTTCCTTATTGAATTTTATTTAATTAAGTGTATGTTTCCAAAAAGAAATATTAAAGAATGTAGCCATATCAGAATAGATTTTTGTCACAGATTATTGTTAGTGTTCTCACTTGGTGTAGTTTCGCTATAGAATCATGCAATATTGTTAATGTATCTCAGGCATTCATCCCATTAAATCGTCCAATAATCTTCAGCATGTTCAAATTACCAACATCATAATGAAACCTGTACCAACTTTAACTTTATTTCCTTTTCTGCTCTATTACAATTTGATGCCATTTTTCTAGTATTTATCATGGATTTATAAATAAACCTGCTTATGTAACCCACTCAGAATCACTTGTAAATATTCTTCAAAAACTTTCACTCAATATGAAAGTTCAGGTCTTTTACAATTTTTTTTTACAATTGCATGAAGCACTTCCCTGCATGAGGTCTTCTACAATCTCTGCTTTCTCTTCCAGAAGTGGTCTTGCTATGCTTCCTGTCACATAGACAGCTTTCAGTTTTAGGGCTGAGTAGAACTAGCACTTTGTAACAACTTTGTTTTTCTTGTGTAAGTTTCAATGGAACAAATTGTTGGTAGATAATTTATTGAGGGAAAATGACCATTTTATTATCTCATATAAAGAGCAATTATAAAATGGTTGATGTGTAGCCCAGGCTGGCCTTGAACTCGTGATCCTCATGCCTCTGCCTCCTTCAGCATATCTCTCCTGAGAGACACACCCAGAATAGAGCAAATACATAGGCGAATGCCAGCAGCAAATCACTGAACTGAGAACAAGACACCCGTTGAAGGAATCAGAGAAAGAACTGGAAGAGTTTGAAGGGGCTCGAGACCCCATATGAACAACAATGCGAAGCAACCAGAGCTTCCAGGGACTAAGCCACTACCTAAAGATTATACATGGACTGACCCTGGTCTCCAACCTCATGGGTAGCAATGGGTAGTAAGAACACCTGTGGAAGGGGAAGACCTTGGTTCTGCCAAGACTGAACCCCCAGTGAACGTGATTGTTGGGCGGAGGGCGGTAATGGGGGGATGATGGGGATGGGAACACCCCCCCAAAAATAGAAAAAAATACATTTAATAGAAAATTCTATACTAACAATTTAAAAGAAAATCTGCTAGATTCTTATAAAAAACTAATGAACAATAAATATACTTAGCAAAATAATAATAATAATAATAATAATAATAATAATAATAATAATAATAAGAAGAAGAAGAAGAAGAAGAAGAAGAAGAAGAAGAAGAAGAAGAAGAAGAAGGAGAAGAAGAAATATGGGCAATTGCATCGTAAACACGAGTATGCAATTGTATCTAAAACAAATGTACTTTTTGGATGCAGGAGAAAGAATCCTGTTTTTCTATACAAACTGATAGCCTGTATATTATTGGTGTGGGACAGTTATTGCTTAGCGTTATTTTTTTTTTCAGAGCTGGGGCCTGAACCCACGTCCTTGTGCTTCCGAGGCAAGGGCTCTAACCACTGAGCAAGGTCCCCTACCCCTAAGCTTAGCGTTATTAATGAGGAATATTTATGTGTCTTTTTTTGTTGCCACATACTATTTCCCACTTCCGATGAATTACTACAGAGTTATTTACCATTTCTTTCCTCTTGAGAATATCCCTTATTTACAGAATGCGGTTTCCCATTTTTACACTAAGATTGCTGAAGAGACATGGCTTCCTGGTGATTATGCTATGTAAAGTTTCTCCTCTTGTGTTGATGTGAATGATACTTTTGCTCAGTAATCAATTCTAGGCTGCTATCTGTATTCTTTGACAATGTGTTGAAAGATGATCCAAGCCCATTTAATTTTAGAATATCCATTGAAAATTCAGGTGTTAGTCTAATGTGATCAGCTTTTCGTGTGACTTGGTCCTTTTCCTTCACAGTTTTTGTATTTTTATTTCTCTGTTCACTTAGCCTTTGATGATGATGATGATGATGATGATGATGATGATGATGATGATTATTTTATTTTTATTATTATTTATCATTATTATCATTATTATTTTTATTATCATTTTTATTATAGGATATTATATTATATACTTATTATTTTTATCATTTTTATTATATTAATTATATTATGTTATTATTATATTTATTATTATTTTCATTTCACAATTTTTATTATTATTATTATTATTATTATTATTATTATTATTATTATTATGTGTCCACTTGCTATTTTCTATGATCCTAGTACTTTAACAGAATATTAAAGTTTGGGGAATATTGTTCTCAGAAAATCACATACAAATAGTTATTGTAGCTGATTTTATTCTCATGCTTCTCATAGAGTCCTGAACTTATGAATCAGGAATCTGGCCTCAGTTGGTCTGATTGGTAAATAGAGATATTGATAGCCAGTATCTAGGCAGAGAAGACAGTGCAGGCGTCTCAGGATGGTTGCACAAAGTTCCAGAGAGGAAGAAGGCATGGAGATTCTCCAGGACAGAAGCAGAGGGGAGTCGTTCAGGAAAGAGAAGCAGCTGACATAGAAGAGTATGAGAATAAGCAGACCCAGGAGAGCTGCCCAATGGTGTCCAGGGCAAGAAAGGTGGAACATAGATTTTAGCAAATAATAATATGGGAATATCAGAGGGGGATAGGTTAGCCACTTGGAGGTTAGGAGTGGCCTTGCCATTGAGCTGTTAAATGCATAGAAAATATAAAGACTGCATAAGTGAGGCCTCCATCCATAAGCCCCCCATCCCTATCCTCTTCCGCTGCCCTGTCTTCTTCAAAGGTGTTTCCCCCTCTGCAAAAACATACCCTTGCTGCCTCCCCAGCATGACATTCTATTTCCTGGAAGGTCCAGCCATGGCACGACCAAGGGCTCCTCCTATTGGTGCAGAACATGGTCATGCTCTGCTACATATGAAGCTGGAGCCGCCAGTCTGTCCATGTGCAGTCTTAAGGAAGTGCTTTAGTCCCGAGGAGCTCTGGTTCCTGGGTTGCAAGGCACTGCAGCTCCTTTAATACTTTCTCTCTCTTCTCCAAGGGGACCCTGTTCTCAGTGCAATGGTTGGCTGCAAGCATCAGACTCGGTATTTTTCATGAGAGCCTCTCAGGAGACAGCTCTATCACCTCCTGTGAGCATGCACTTCTTGGCATCAGCAATATTGTTTAGGTTTGGGGGCTGCATGTATGTGGGCTGGATCCCCAGGTGGTACAGGCTCAGAATGGCTATTCCTTCAGTCTCTGCTCTAAGCTTAATCTCTATATCAAATCCTATGAAAATTTTGGTTTCCCCTTTTAAGACAGAAAATCCTCACTTGGTTCCTCTTTCTGCTTGAACTTAAAGCGGTGTGTGAATTGTATGTTGGGTAGTTCAAGCTTTTGGGGTAGTGTGTGTGTGTGTGTTATTTTTGTATTTTGTGTGTGTGTGTGTGTGTGTTATTTGGTTGTGGTATGTGAATTGTATGTTGAGTAAATCAAGCTTTAGGGTAGTGTGTGTGTCTGTGTGTGTGTGTGTTTGTGTGTGTGTGTGTGTGTGTTTTGTTTTTGGATTTTATATATGAGTTTGTTACTTGGTTGCGGTACATGAATTGTATGTTGTGTAATTAAAGCTTTTGGGGTAGTGTGCGTGCGTTTGTGTGTGTGTGTGTGTGTGTGTGTGTGTGTGATATGGTTGCAGCATGTGAACTGTATGTGGGGTAATTCAAGCTTTTGGGGTTGTGTGGGTGGGTGGGTGTGTGTGTGTTTGTGTGTTTTATTTTTGTATTGTGTGTTTGTGTGTGTGTGTGTGTGTGAGATTTGGTTGCAGTATGTGAACTGTATGTTGGGTAATTCAAGCTTTTGGGGTTGTGTGTGTGTGTGTGTGTGTGTGTTTGTGTGTTTTATTTTTGTATTGTGTGTGTGTGTGTGTGTGTGTGTGTGTTAGAGAGAGATTTTGTTGCCTCATTCTGGATGGTATTGCATAGTTTCATTCATTTGTTATGAATTTCATGATGTGATTGTATTTGATTACTGAGGGGCTCTCCATTACATAGATGAACCACATTTTCTGTATCCATTCCTGTGGTCAAATCATCTGGAGTCTTCCTAGCTTCTGGCTATCATGAATACAGCTGCTATAAACATAGTACAACATGTGTCCTAGTGATATGTTGGGGAATCATTTGGGAATATGCCCAGAAGTGGGATAGCTAAGTCCTCAGCATATACTATGTCCAATTTTCTGAGGAAAGTCCAGAGTAATTTCTGGAATATTTTACTTCATTTCAATCCCACCAATAATGGAGGAGTCTTCCTCTTTCTCCACATTGTGACCAGTATCTGTTGTTAGCTGAAATTTTGATCTTAGCCATTCTGCCTGCTGTATCTTTTGTTTTGCATTACCCTGATGAAAAATGACATTGAACATTTCCTTATGTATTTCTCAACCATTCAAAATTCTTCTCCTGAAAATTATTTGTTTAGATCTGTACCCCATTTTAAATATGGTTATTTGACTTTCTGGAGTATAACCTCTAGAGTTCTTTGTACATATTGAATATTAGCTCTCTTTCAGATATAGGATGACAAAGATCTTTTTTCAATATATTAGTTGTCATTTTGTCATAATGACAGTCTTTGCCTTACACACACTTTGCAATTTTACAAGGTCCAATCTGTCAACTCTCCATTGTAGAACATAAGCCACTGGTTTGGTGTTTTGTTCAAGAAATTTTCCATAGTTATCACATGTTCAAACTTTTCCCCACTTTTTCTTCTATTGGTGTGTGTATATCTCTTTTTTTTCGATGCCCTTAATCCCCTTGGATTTCAGGTTTGCACAGCGTGATAAGAATGGATGGATTTACATTAATTTACAAGCTGACATCTAGATGAACCAACGCAGGTGTTTACTTGCCTGTCGTTGTACCAATACCATATAATTTTTATCACTATTGCTGGGTATTCAGCTTGAGGTTAGGAATGTTGATTTCCCCAGAATTTCTTTTATTTTGGGAATAGTTTTCACTTCCTTCTTATTTTTTCTTATTCTAAATGAACTTGCATTTTTCTCTTTCTAACTGTATGAATAATTTTGTTGAGATTTTCTTGGGGATTGCATTGAATCTGAAGATTGCTTTTGGCAAGGGCCATTTTTGCTATATCAATACTGCCAATCAATGACCATGAAAGGTCTTTCCATCTTCTCAGATTTTCTTCTATTAGAGACATTAAGTTCTCATCATACGGAAATTTCACTTGCCTTATTTGAGTTACACGGAGGTATTTTTTATTTGTGATTATTGTGAAGAGTATCGTTTCCCTAATTTCTTTCAATGTCCTATATCCAGGACTGGGCTGAAGTTGTTCATTACGTGCAGTAGTTGTCTGGTGGAAATTATGGAGTCACTTAGGTATATTATCATATCACCTGCAAATAGTGATATACTGACCTCTTAATTACACATTTGTATCCCTGTGTCCTCCTTTTGTTGTCTGATGGTCAGTCTAGCACATTGAGGACGATATTGAATAAGTAGGCAGAGAATGAATAGCCTTGTCTAGTCCCTGATTTAAGGGGGAGAGCTTCAAGTTTCTCTTTATTTAGTTTGATTTTTGGCTACTGGTTTGCTGTATGTTACCTTTATTATGGTTGAGTATGCACCTTGAATTCCTTTCATTGTAAGGGGTTGGCTAAGAATGGGTATTTTATTTTGTCAAATGCTTTCACACCATCTAATGAGATGAAAATGTCATTTTTTCTTTCAGTTTGATTATCTAGTGGATTATGTTGATGGAATTTCATATTGAAGTATCCTTGCATTCCTGGTATGAAGTCTCCTTGATCGCGATGGATGATCATTTTGATGTGTTCATGGATTTGGTTTGCAATGATTTGATTAAATATTTTTGTCAATATTCATAAGGGAAATTGTTCTGAAGTTCTCTTTCTTTACAGGGTCTTTGTGTGCTTTACGTATAAGCATAACTGTGGCTTCATCGATGGATTTGGGTAGAGTTCCTCTGATTGTTTTCTGTGGAATATTTTGGACTGTAGTGTTATTTGGTTCTAGGAAGTGCTGATAGAATTTTTGCACTAAAATCAATTGGTCCTGGGATGTTATCCCAACTGGGAGCCTTTTAATAAGTATTTCTATTTTTTTAGGATTCATGGTGCAGTTTAGATATTTTATCTGACCCTGACTTACCTTTGGTAACTGCTCCCTGTATAGAAAATTGATCATTTGATCCAGATTTACTACTTTTCTTGAATATAAATTTCAGTAATACGGCATGATTATGTTTTGAATTTCTGCAGATTCTGTTGGTCTGTTCCCTCTCATTTCTGATTTTTTTTTATTTGGATACTTTTTCTATGTCCTTTTGTTATTCTAGCTCAAGTTTATCCACCATATTGATTTACCCTTGGATCCAGCTCCTGATTTTATTGATTCTTTGTAGAGGTCTTTTTGTTTCTCCTTAGTTGATTTCAGACCTGAGTTTGATTATTTCCTGTCTTCTGCTCCTCTTGGGTGAATCTGCTTCTTTTTGTTTTTGAGCATTTATATTTGTTGTCAAGCTGCTAATGTTTGCTCTCTCCAGTTTCACTTTGGATGCCCTTAGAGCTGTGAGTTTTCCTCTTAGCTCTCCTTTCATTTTGTCCCACAAGTTTGAGTCTGTTGTGCATTACATTTCCTAAAATTTTAGAACATTTTTATTTTTTTTTCTTTAGTTCTTTCTCTACCAAGATATCACTGAGTAAAATATTTTCAAAGTCCAAGTGTATTTGGGCTTTCTGACATTTTAGTTGTTATTGAAGTCCAGCCTTAGGTCATGGTCGTATGAGAAAATGCATGGGATTATTTCACTCTTTTGTATCTGTTGATGCCTCTTTCATGACCAACTGTATGATCAGTTTTGGAGAAAGTCCCATGAGTTCCTGAGAATAAAGTATATTCTTTTGTTCTAGGATGAACTATTCTATAGATATTTCTTAAATCCATTTGGTTCAAAATCTGTTACTTTCTCTGTGTCTCTGGTTTCCCATCCCATTGCTGAGTGTTGGTTGCTGAAGTCCCCTACTACTATTTCGTTAGCTTTGAGCTTTAGTACGGTTTCCTTTATAAATTTAGGTGCCCTTATATGTAGAGTATAGATATTCAGGATAGAGAGTTGATCTTGGTGGAATTTATTTTTTTGTTGATAAAAATGAAGTGTCCTTCCTTATCTTTTTTTATAACTTTTGGTTGAATTAGATACTGGAATGTATGCTCCAGGATATTTCTACAGAAAAATTTCTTAGAAAATTGTTTTATAGCCTGTTATTCTGAGATACTATCTGTCTTTGTCACTGAGCTGTGTTTCCTTTATGCAAAAAAATTCTAGTTCTTCTTTATGTATACAGCCTGTTAGTCTATGTCTTTTTTATTGGAGAATTGAGTACTGATGCTAAGAGATATGAAGGAATAGTCATTGAGGTTTTTAGTTATTATTTTTTGGTAGAGGTGGAATTATGTTTGTGTGACTCTCTTCTTTTGGGTTTGTTGCAGGAGGATTACTTTCTTGCTTTTTATAGGGTGTAATTTCCCTCCTTGTGTTGGAGTTTCCCATGTATTATCTTTTGTAGGGCAGGATTTGTGAAAATATACTGTGTAAATTATGTTTATCATAAAATATCTTGGTTTCCCCAACTGTGTTGATTGAAAGTTTGGCATGGAACAGTAGCCTGGGCTGGCATTTATGTTCCCTTAGTGTTTTATAAAATCCACTCTGGATCTGACTTTCATAGTCTCTGGTGAGAAGTCTGGTGTAATTCCTATAGGTATGCCTATATATGTTATTTGACTTTTTCCCTTAAGTCCTTTAATATTCTTTATTTTTCTTTGTGCATTTGGTGTTTTGACTATTATGTGAAGTGAGAAATTTCTTTTTCGTCAAATCTATTTGGAGAAATGTATGATTCTTTTATTATTTTAGGCATTTCTCCATTTAGGTTAGGGAAGATTTCTCCTATAATTTTTTGAAGATATGTACTGGCCCTTTTATTTGGGAATCTTCACTCTTTTCTATACCCATTTTTCCTTTGGATTGATCTTCTCATTGTGTCCTGGATTTCCTGGTGGCTTTCCATCATAAGCATTTTGAGCTTTACATTTTCTTTGATGGTTGTGTAAATGTTTTCTTCAGTAACTTCTCTCCCTGAGATTTTTATCTTTTATCTCTTTTATTCTCTTTCTTATGCTTCTGTCTCTGACTTCTGACTTCTTCCCTAGGTTTTCCACCTCCAGGGTTGTCTCTCTTTGTGGTTTCTTTATTGCTTCTATTTCCACTTATTGATCCTAGTTTTTTTTTTAATTCTTTCATCAGTTTGACTGTTTTCCTGTAATTCTTGAAGGAATTTTGTGTTTCCCCTTTAAGGGCTTCTACGTATTTACCTGTGTTGTCCTGTATTTCTTGAAGAGATTTATTTGTTCCCTACTTAATATCCTCTATCATCATCATGAAAAATGATTTTGAATCCACATCTTGCTTTTGCAGTTTGTTGGGATATTCAATATTTGCTTCCTTGGGATAACAGAGCTCTGATGATGCCAAATAGTTTTGGTTTCTGTTGCTTAAGTTCCTTTGCTTGACTCTTGCCATCAGGTTTTCTCTGGTGTTTCGTTGTCTTACTGTCTCTGTCAGTGGCTTCACCATCCTGTAATACTCTTTGTCACCATTCCTATGGACCTTTTTTCTCTCACCAAGATGAAGATACAGAGATACATGGGACCAGATCAGCATTGGGTGCAGGCAGAGACAGATAGTGTCATGTCCCAGACTCCACTTCATTTATGTGTCCTGGGGCTTCCAGCCTGGTTGTTTGGAGCAGAAGGGTTGGTCTTGCCAGGGTTGGTCTCGCCTGTGTTCTCAGTTCTGTTACTTATCCTGGCCACAGGTTTTCATCTCTGGACACAGGTAGATACTGGAAGGATACCCTCCCTTACTCTTCCTAGGTTCCTGTATCCATAGGGCTTTAAGCAGCTTCCTCTCAGCACAGGAAAGTGAGCAGAGGTAGTGGTTTCCCCTAAGTTCTCAGAATTGTCCATGGTTCTGGGAGGCCAGCTTTCTCCCCCACGGAATTTGGGTATAGTGAGCTACTGTACTATGTCATCTCTGGCCAAATCCAGAAACAGGAAGCTTGAATGTCTTTGGTAGTACCATCCTAATAAATGGAAATATAAGAATGATAGGCATTTCCTGTATATGAAATATATATACAGGAGGTTGATATGGAGAGGTGGATACATTAGATGCAAAATACACTTGAATAAGTGTGGTGTTTTAAGATACATCCTGACTGGAATCTGTGGAAAAGAATGACAGAGTATGTATTATATAAAATGGATTACAAGATTGAGTGGAAAAATTCTTCTAATAAACATAATATAATTTTAAATTGTATTTTCTTCATTTATTGATATAACATCTTCATTGGCATCTAGAATTTCATCGATTATGATACATTAAAATGCAAATAAGAAAAAAAACCTCATCTTCCATAAACAGGCATTCTAGATTTTTCGTTGCTTCTTAACCAGAACCATGGAAAATTCTGAGAACTTAGGGGAAACCATTACCTCTGCTCCCTTAATGTAAAGTGAGATAAAGAACTTAAAGTGTTGCCAAGCATGTGCTCACAGGTACTTACGTATATAATGGGCCCATGTTGTTTATTTTCAGTCAGCTGGGTGTTTGGTGGGGGTAATCTGATTTTGAATTTTGTGATTTATTTCTGTGTTTTTTAATACATTTTTCTTTATCATTTATCTTTTATAAAGATTTATATTTTATTCAGTGAGTTTATTTAATTTATATTTCATTTCAGCATTTCTGCTGAGATTAGATCTCTCCATAGAAAATGAACTAAAGAAACCAATTTGGATATTTTACTAATATACCAGATTACCGCAGATGATGTGGCTATTATCATTATAGGAGAGCAACAACTATGCTTACTTTGGTATAGAATATGAAGATGAAACCAAAACATATGTTAAATAATTCAAATAAGGTATTAGATATAATGGTGAATTTTGTAACTGGATGGATTCACTATCATTATAACTAGACCTTATATGATATAGAGCATTACAAACAGCTAATGTGTGACCATTTCAATAGGAACACCTAATATACAGTGACTAATTTCAGTTTCATTTACATTTTGGTTGTGTCACAAGCCTTTAATAGCTGAGGTATTTTTGTAGCCCCTAATGAGGAGTTCTCATGCACACTAAATATATTTACTCTATAGTATGCATGAGAGATCAGAAAGTGCATGGCTAAAGTATTACATTTAGATAATATAAGCATAGAAAAACTACTGTACTAAAATCATTTTTATTAATTTGCTAATTATTTTTTTAGGTAAATAAGAGTAAATAGTAGGATGAGAGAGGCTTCTTGGTATCATACCATGAAAATAAGTGATAGATAAAAAGAATACAGGTAGTCAATTTTTTAAACACTGTTTGACTTTTACTTCACTAGAGATTACTTTCAGCTTCACCATAAATAGTATAATCAAATCACCAGACAAAAATATACAGGATAAATGTAAACATGTGAATGTGGGGTAAGTGTTTGTGTCCTCAATGAAATAATACCAGGGAAATCACTATCATCCAAACAGCCAAACAAAAGGGTCTCCATTATGTGCATCATAAATATAAATTAAATGGAAATAAGTTTGCCATAAAGTGAGCATAAAATGATGTAGAGACATAGCCATCCACATAAGGAAGCTATATAATACTATATATAATATATAATATAATCAGCAGAGAGTGTGCTGTTGTCTAAGCAGGGTTTTTTAAAACACATATACAAATGTAATGAGTAGTGCATAAAATAGAAGAATGGGTAGCATTATACCACTGTGGCTATAATATAAAAAAAATTAATTCCCACATACTCACTTTCCACTACAATAATCCAGTGACTAATTCTGAAGTGATAGAAATGCTCTCAGATATTATTAGGAATTATTAAATTGGGGGATTGCGTAAAGGTTTCCTGGCTAAGGTTGGTTGTTTGCCAAGCTGAGTGGAAACGCTGAGATCAATTCCTGTGACCCACATGGCAGAAACTCATAGGTCAATCCTGAAAATTGTCCTCTCAAATAAGGAGAACACTGTAGCATTTGAGCACACAATGAGTGAAGAAACAAATGTAAGGGGAGAAGATAAGTAAATGAATAAATAGTATCACTGTGGGGGAAGGGGGAGGGAATTGTGGGAGCAGTCACAGAAAGCATGGCAAATCTCGTTATTTCAACTGCATCATCACATGAGACCTCTTGCAGAACTATGTTCACAATCACATTTTCTTATGCTTGTTATTCTCTATAAATTGTTTATTTTAAATCATTCCAGAAAAACTAAAAAATGAAATGTTAAGGATATCATGCTATTCTAGAAGTTATGATCTCTGTAAATTTCATAAATACCAAAACCTAGAATCTATGCTCTTAGACATTGAAAACCAATAACTCAATAGAACACCTCATACACGAGAAACAGTGATGAGCAAAACTGAGGCTCCATGCAGATGGAAGAGCACTGGATCTACAGAAGACTAAAAGGAGGAAAAGTCAAAATAAGAAGAGAAAAGTATGCAGTACTAACAATTAAGGAATTTTAAAATGAGAAAAATATAATACTCAACCAAACAAATGTCAGGCATGATAAATAAAATAAATAAAATCTGAACCCAGGTGATCAAACTGAACCCGGCAAACAGCAGAAACACCGTACGTAGAAGCATCCAAAAAAGAGACAGAAATTTCCCACGAAGGAGGGATAGCAATTGAAATAAATGCCAGAATAGTCTTCAAAAACATCATGCAAAAAGGAAAGAGTGTGGCTGTCTAATGAAACTCCATGAATTATGGAAACTATCTTTCAAGAATGTGTTTAAGGAACACGTATGGCTTCACATTGGAGAAGGAAGTCGACACAATTGTAATCCACACTCAGTCTTAGCCACAGCTCAGCAACAGCTCCTTATGTCACCTGAAAGAGGAATTGTCCCGCGCTATCGTCTCACCAGCAAGAACGCACGCGGACACCAGGATCCTTTTGCAACAAAGAGTTGACTGTACAGATCTCTTGAACAGGGACAGGGGGACCTCAAGTGCTCGCCTTATATAGAAAGCATCTGAGGCTATGCTAATTGTCCTTCAGGTTTTGGCGGAGCATGAATTATCTTATTAGCATGGTGCGACTCCCTCATTAGCATATTGCCGGCCAACTGATGCCAGGTGCAAAGCCTGCACATGTGCAGTACCATTGTTCACCACAGGAGGGTGCCCTACAAGGAAAGATAAATTGTGTGAAAGAACCAGGGATGGTCTGACCCAAAGGTTCTAAGTCTGTATCCCCTAATATTCCATGGACGTAATCTGTAAATCCCAGCAACACTATAATGCTATAAAAAAGCCATTTAAAATGATAATATACAACATATAAGGCCAGATATATTGAATGTTCCTATGCTTGTTCTTGTTTAGAAAGTCAGAGATAAAGGGTAGAGTTTAGGAAACTTACATTTGAACCCAAAACGAATTCTAAAAATTAATCACAATTTGGTTATTTGAAAACCATTCAATAGAGAACGACCTGAAATTTGAATGAAATAATTCAGTTGTGAAGATCACAGCCATAACCTACTGTGTGCCAGGCAGACTCTGATCTATATTTCAAGCTCTTAGGATTTTGAGAAAAGTTCTCACTTTCTCATGTTAGCCTTGGACTCACTGCTCTGAAGGTCTCACATGTGAAGCTCTGGCCTCCTTTCGTCAGCTGCTTCTCAGGTTTTATGGTATAATTAAAGGCATGAGTGATTACTAGGAAATTAAAGCAAAGCAAAGTAAAGTGAACAAAACAAAACCACCTTTGAAATTGTATTATTTTGTCGTGTGTGTGCCTTCATGTATGAATGTGTGTGCTTCTCTATGTTTATTTGCATATATGTCTGCACATGTATATGTCACACTTCACAGGTGGATAACTAAAGTCCAAATTTCCAGCATTGAGTCATGGACCCAACGATGTCATCAAACTTCCACAGCAGTTACTCTCATCTTAAATCCACTTTGAACTCCCTTCCAACATTTCTTTTAAAAGCTAATTAATTTACCACTAAAGAAATGATGTGAAGTTAAAATGGATAAGTATATTTTTCCTGTATGTCTACATAGTTTATATTAAAATAAGATAATAATTTGAGACACTAATTTCACTTTTTTTTATGTCCCTACATGAAAAATCTAGCAATAGTGTCTATAAAACAGACCTACACATGAGAAAGGATGAGGATGCATCTTTGTTCAGAGGAGATCCTCAAGCTCAGTTTGCCTTTCACAGTAAGGTAAGTTCTTGTCCCAACTTTACATTTATAACATAATTAATTTCTAATCTATATACAGACGCTATATTTTTACCTATACGCCAATTATTCCTCATGAAAATGTAGAATACTCAGGGTTATGTATCAGAAGGTAAGTTATTTTATTTGCTTCGAGTTGAAGAATAATACATTCTTTTTCTGATTCCACATAATCAGAAATTAAAACATGGCATAAAATGTTGAGAAATAAATAGAAATAAATTATGAATATAAAAATAGTGGTGATCATTTCAGGACATAGCTGAGCTAAGTTGTATGGATAGAAATAGTTATGTCCTGTTTTTCATTATGTATATTTTTAAGTTTGTTGTGTTTTTAATTTCCAAATGGTAACATCTCCTGCCCTTCTGTTTCTTTGCTATAAAGGTTATATTTAAAAATGATGAAATGTTCAAGAATACATTTTGATTTGAAGAATAGAACAGAATGTTTGATAGTGAGAAACTCAAGGAGAGGGGATGGGGATTCCTTTGTATTTGGAAATGCAACATTGAGAATTGCTACAGAATTAGACTACTGTGAATCCTCTGTCCAGGTGCAATGCAGTAGGGGACACTGAGGCAACACAATAACAGTGCAATTCATGTCTGTATCAGATAGAGGTAACAGAAAATCTATGTACGAATGATCAAAATAATAAAAGGCTCATTGGGTTCCTTAACCCGATGCACGTTTTTGGGGTATATTTGCAAGTTTCTGATGTTGTAGTTGACATAAAAAACTTTCTGAGACCTAGACTGAAATAAAACTTATAAATCTAAAATCTTGTGTTGAGTCTAATGACACAATAAAGAAAGTCCTGAAATGTAAGTACAGTGCTGGCCATTTGTACAAAAAGAAAATGCACACTCGGGTGTGCATTGGAAGAGCTGAGACAATGTGCTAGATTAGAAATGGTTTACTGTAGCAGAAGGTGATTGCTTGTCAACCCGAGTCAAAGTGACACTCTTTGGAAATGGCTCACTGCACATCACACGTCAGAGTAGGTGCTATGTCTAAACATCATAGGGCAACTGAATTCCTGAACTGAAGAAAAATAAGTGACAGAGGTTCCCATTGCACAGGACATACTCTGGCTTAAGACAGAAGAACAGTATGTCACAGATCAAAGTAAATGCCTGCAATTATCAGTGTCCATACTCTATGTCACAGATGAGAAAATGTCCACAATTATCAGCGTGCATAGTCTATGTCACAGATGAGAAAATGTCCTCAATTATCAGCGTGCATAGTCTATGTCACAGATGAGAAAATGTCCTCAATTATCAGTGTGCATCGTCTATGTCACAGATGAGAAAATGTCCTCAATTATCAGTGTGCATCGTCTATGTCACAGATGAGAAAATGTCCTAAATTATCAGTGTGCATAGTCTATTTCACAGATGAGAAAATATCCTCAATTATCTGTATACCTAGTCTAATGAAGCCCATGTTTGAAGAGTCATAGAAACACAGTAACTATGTCTGAATGCGTCATGGAACACAAGCAAACGAACCTCATCGTAGCCTAGGCCTGCATCTCAGGGAGTCTCCTTTGTTGGGAAGTGAAGCCTTCTCAACACCCATTCCGTGAATGTTTTCTTTGTAAGAAGAGAGTAAAGGGGTTGGGGATTTAGCTCAGTGGTTAGAGTGCTGGCCTAGTGAGCGCAAGGCCCTGGTTTCGGTCCCCAGTTCCGAAGAAAAAAAAAAAAAGAAGAGAGTGAGGATGCAAATCATCATTGTTCAGATTGGGGGAAGATTCTAGATGACCTCCAACTTTTTGATTTTAAAATTTCTAGAATTAAGACTCTTGTGGGTGTGATCTCTTTCTCCATCTCCAATGTATACTTGAGATGAATTATTTCCAAAACTTTGGGATGTTGATTCATTAAAGTGTCTCCTTCAATTCCCCACCTCCATCCCATTGCTCTGCCCATGTAATTTCAAAAACCCAGCTGAAACCTGACAACGGCAATTCTCTCCAATTTTTTTTTTGTGAGTTGCCATCACTTTCCATCATCCTCTCCTGCATCCCTTTGGATCAGTGCTGAAGTTAGACCCTCTTTATTACTGTCAAGCTCTGTCTTAATCTCTCTTAATAGACGCCTAATATTTTTTAAATTAAATTAGGACATGTCGAAGCCTTTGGTTTTTTTCACATTTGCAAATATATTCGTCAGAAAGAAAACACCCCACTACCTGATCCCACTGAAATGCACGAACCCTCAAGTGCAGAATGAATGATATGCATAATTCTGTTAGGAAATTTTAATTATAAATCACAAGTCTCTAAAAAATCAGTCCATATTCATTTTAAGAGTAATGTGCAAAGGAAAAACTAAAGTTAGATTAGAATGTGAAGATTCTCTGTGAGGAACAAGAAACAACAGATAAATACAAGATGAGTAAGCATAGGAGAGTTATTCACCAAGAGTCGCTAATTCGATAACTAAAATGAATATTAGAAATAAATGGATAACCCACAGAATGGATCCATTTCTTCTGACCATAATATATTAGAGTATCTATCTATGAAGAAATGGGACAGGCTTTCTTACACTGAAATGTGTGAAAAAACTATTTTTGCCGTTATCGTCAAGTAAGGATCTCAAGTCTCACATGGCCTACGAACCAAAAACTCACAGATCGTGTTCCCAGTGATATTTACACACCGATGGGGCAAGGAACATGAACTAAACTAATTAGCTACCTTGCACATAACGACAGCTAACTACAAGACGGCCTTTGCAACAGTAGATTGACCATGTAAATCACAACCCATTTAAAATATATAATATAAAAAGATATGCAATAATATATAAACAGTGTGCATATAAGAAATTAGACTTCAGGAAAATTCTGAAGGTTAGGAATACTGTGAGAATCTATGTGTTAATATGCAGTTATGAATGCTGAATCTAGGGGTTGATATTCAGGTTATGGATGCTCAAAGCATATAGACTATAAAAGAACCTGGGCAAAGCCTAGGACAGTTTTTCCGTATGTTCTTAGCTGCAAAGTGAAGCCTTTTAAAAGTACACTTCATAATCACTTTCTATGTGAGAAGAGAGTAGGAATGCATGTCAACGCCTGGGTTGTAGGAAAATGCTGTATGGCCTCCAATATCTAGGTTTATAAATTCAATTCATAAATTGATATGGGAGGTGAATCAATTAAGACTCTTTACTGTGTTTTATTATCTCAAAAATTGAACTTTAATTTTTCTCTCCTAATAACTTGATTAAAAATGTAAAATATAATCATTAAAGAATTTTAGTATTTTCTAATTTTATATTTTTAGGAGGAATCACTTTAAAGAAAAAAATAAAACATTCGTGTACACCCTGACCACCACTGTGTTGTGCCCACCTCGTCCAGCAAGGAAGAGGCAACACGGTCGGATCCTTGTCAACAGCCTTTACTGCTGGACACCTTCATTGCTAATACGGGGACCTCAAGTGGCAAAAGTGCTCACCTTATGTACACAACAGTATGCTAATAATCCTTCAGAGATTGGCGGAGCACGGGTCATCCCACTGTCACCCCACTGTCCATCCCACTATCACCCCAGTATTTGTCCTCCAAGGATTGGCAGAAAATGAATCACCTTACTAGCATGGTACTGCCCCCTCATTAGCATATTACTGGCCAACTGACTCCAGGTGCAAAACCCATGCATGCGCAGTACCTTTGTTCACCACTGGAGGGCGGCCTACACCACTGCTTCCCGCTCTCCCTCGTGTCCTCTTCATTCGTCCTTTAGCAAGGGGCAGGCCTCCTAAGGACGCAATCAAATACAACAAAGCCAGGTAAAATGAGACTCAGAAGAGGCCCTTATTTTGTGCAGGAAAAGGCAGCACAAGAGGAGGAAACGAGTTTCAGGGGCAGGAAAAGAGTTGTAGACGCATCTGCTCTCACTGTTATGCGCCCTGAGAAACATCAAATTATCAGACACAAAATATATGCAGAGGACGTGTGCCGCCAGTCACAAGGCCTATATGAGTCCTAGTAGAATGTATTCGTCCTCTCTTCTGCAGGATTCCCCTTGCGCTTGCTAGGCAACCGTTCTAACAACTGAGCTACATCCCCAACCCTCTGGTATTATATAATATATTATATTATATATTATATATTACAAAATCTTCTAAATTTACGGTATACATTACGGTGTCTTATTATATACGTCACTATATATGTCATTACCAGTTATTGGCACTCAGGGTGGCTATGCATTCAAACATTCTGCTGCGTGAGGAAGCCTCTATGATATTGACGTGACATGGAACTTATGTGTGTATACAACAGATACCGTTGAGTAACATTTCATTGATTTTATTGATTGATTAATTGATTGATTTTGCTAGTTGTGCTTGGTTCTACTCTCGGTATTTGGCCTTTCCAGGATCCAGTTCCTGGCCATGAGAGCCAGGCTGAGTGTGGACTTCCTTTCCGAGTGTGAGCCTGAAGTTAAATGAAATATTAGTTAAATTAAATATTAGTAAAATTAGTTAAAAAGTTAAATTAAATATTAGTAAAATTAGTCAAAGAAACTTAAATTATTAGTAAAATTAGTTTAACAAAGTTAAATTAAATATTAGTAAAATTAGTTAAAAAAAGTTAAATTAAGTAATAGTAAATTTACTCAAAAATAGTTAAATTAAATACTAGTAAAATTAGTTAAAAAACTTAAATTAAATATTAGTAAAATTAGTTAAAAAGATTTAAATTAATTAGTAAAATTAGTTAAAAAAGATTTAAATTAAATATTTGTAAATTTAGTTAAGAAAAGTTAAATTAAATATTAGTAAAATTAGTTAAAAAGAGTTAAATTAAATATTAGTAAAATTAGTTAAAAATGAGTTAAATTAAATATTAGTAAAATTACTTAAAAAACTTAAATTAATTATTAGTAAAATTAGTTAAAAAGAGTTAAATTAAATATTAGTAAAATTAATTTTAAAAAGTTAAATTAAATATTAGTAAAATTAGTCAAAAAAGTTAACTTAAATATTAGTAAATTTAGTCAAAAAAAGTTAAATTAAATATTAGTGAAATTAGTTAAGAAAAGTTAAATTAAATATTAGTAAAATTAGTTTAAAAAAGGTTAAATTAATTATTAGTCTAACATGATTGGCACCACATTTCCTTGGCACATTTTTCAGGGAGGACAAATTGTGGTTCCAAGAATTCGTGACTGTGTTGCTGCTTTCGTGTCAGGTTTGGTACCCAGCAGAGCACCTCCCTGCACCAAAGAGGCTAGAAATTAGCAATGTAGAAGGAAGTAAGACATACATGACCTGACCGTGTTTCATTTTCTGAACCTTGTAGATGCTGTCCTTAGAAATGAGGCCTTCCTGTCACTTTGTGAGGTCATCCCTCTGTTCTCTCATGATCGTGCATGGTCTCCAGATCCCTGTAGCGACGTTTAGCCACCGAAAGCCTTGTTTGGCTCTAAGGGATGGCATGTTCAGTGCTTGCCCTCTATAAAACTCGAAGTCTTCACTAGATTCAATTTCGACGAAGTTTCGTCTGAATGAGATTTCCACACCACAGTTGTATGTGCATCCGTTCCCAATTCTCCTAATCCTAACTCTCACTTCATCACTCCCCATCAACCCGACACCCACCTATTTATATTTTTTTGGTTATTTTTTTCGGAGCTGGGGACCGAACCCAGGGCCTTGCGCTTCCTAGGCAAGTGCTCTAACCACTGAGCTAAATCCCAACCCCACCCCACGTATTTATGAATCCAAACTCCCTTATTTCACCCCAAAACTCTCCTTTACCCCTGCCCAAAGAGAAAAATGATTCCTATTGCCCTGTTCTTTACCTAACCTTTCAAGGTGTATGAACTGTAATTTAGTATTTAATTATCAGTTAGTATGCACGTGTGGTGGAATACATACTATCTTGTATTTCTAGGTCTAGATTACCTGACTCAAGATTTTTTTTTTATGGTTACGTACATTTTTGTGCAAATTTCAAAAAGCCATCGTTTATATCAGCTGAGTAATACAGCACTACACAAATCTACCACACTTCATTAATTTTTGGTTGAGGAATAAACACCTTGTTTCAAGTTTATGGTTGTTATGGGTAAAGCCATGATGTATATAGTTTATCAGGTGTCCATGAGGTAGAATGGAAACTGCTATGTGATTTGCCAAAGAGTAGTATTATTGGGTCTTTAAGAAGATTGATTTCGAACTTTCTGAGAAACTGCGAGATTAATTTCCATTATAGCTGTAGAAGTTTGCAGTCCAACCATCAAAAAGTTGCCCCTGAACCACATGAACAATCACTTTTATTATTACTCTTAGTCATTATTGCAGGTATAAAATAGGATTGCATGGTAGTTTTAATTGCATTTTATGGTTGGCTAAGGAGGTTGAATGTTTCTTTTTGTATTTCTCAGCAACTCAGGGTTGCATTGTGTAAAGTCTCTTCCCATGTGCATTCCATTTTGTAATTGGAATATTTTGTGTACGTCTAGCTTGTAAAGTTCTGTATATATTTTAGATATTAGCCCACTGTCAGATGGGGAGTTGGTGAAAATCTTTTCCAATTCTTCGAACTTCCATTTCTACCTACTGACTGTTCTTTGTCTTACGGAAGCTTTTCAGTTTCATGAAGTAATATTTTTTTGAATTATTGATCATATTGCAGGTTTATTGGTGTTCTGTTCATGAAATTCTTTCCTGTGCTAATGCATTCAAGGCTATTTCCCACTTTCTCGTCTACAATATTCAGTATGTCAGGTTTTTTGTTGAGCTCTTTCATTAACTTGGACTTGAGTTTTGCACAGGATGATGGATACAGTTCTATTTCCATTTTTATACATGCAGGAATCCAGTTTGAACATAAATATTGTTGAAAATGTTTTCTTTCTCCATTGTGAATTTCTGGATTCTTCATGAAAAATAATGTGTTTATAGTGTGTAGATTTATGTCTGGATCTTAGACTGGATTTCACTGATCACACTGTATGTTTTAATGCTCACACCATGTGTCTTTTAAAAATTATTTATCTCTTTATTTTCACACTCCAGGTTCATTACCCTCCTGGTCCACCCTCGGACTGTACCACATCCCATACATCATCCCTGCCCTTCCTGCCTCCAGGAAGATGTACCCACCCCATTCACCCTACCAGATCTCTAAAGTTCCTGGTCCTCCAGTCTCTTGAGAGTTAGGTGCATCTTCTCTGATTGAACCCAGACCTGGAATCCCTGTGCTGTATACGCGTTGGGGGCCTCATATCAGCTGGTGTGTGCTGCCTGGTTGGTCACCCAGTGTCTGAGGGATCTCGGGGGCTAGCTTAATTGTGATTTCTGGTCGTCCTATAGGGTCACCTTCCTCCTCAACTTCTTCTAGCATTTCCCTAACTCAACCAGAGGGGTCAGAAGATTCTGTTCTCTGGTTGGGTACACATATCTGCACCTGACTCTTGTTGTTACAGCTCTGTAAAAGGTCTTGAAATCAGGGATTGTTACAGGGTTGGATTTTCCTTTTTTTTTTTTTTTACTTTTTATTTTTTATTTTTGTACTGAATTGTTTTAGCTATCATGGACATAATGCTTTTCCATATGCAATTGCATATTGTTCTTTTAACGTCTGAAAAGTATTATGTTGAAATTTTTATGGAAATTTGATTAAATTTGTAGATTCTTTTAAGTAGGATGGCTGATTTTACTATATTAATCTTACTGGTAATATCAGCATAGGGCATATTTCAAACTTCTCATATTTTCTTCAGTTTCTTTCTTCAAAGATGTGAAGTTTTATTTTATATTATTTTTCTCAGTTAGAGATCTATTGCTGTGAAGACACACAGGGCCTATAGCAACTCTCGGATTTGGAAATATTTATTAGTTCCGGCTTACAATTCAGAAGTTCAATACATTATCATTGAGTCACGAGACTTGGTAGTGTGCTGACAGGAGAGATAGCTTAGGATTCTAAGCTATGCAAGGCACCCAAATCCCAAGGCAGCAAAACAACAAGTGACATTGGGCATGGCTGGTGCTTCTTAAACATCAAAACTCCTAAACCCTCCCTGCCAGAATAAAACACTTCTTGCAAAAGAGTGAGCAACACTTGCTCTACTTAAAACAGAATTCTTAATATTGACACTCCAGAGTAGTCTACAAGAACCATTTTAATTCCTACTCACACATTTTATTCTGTGGCTCCCATAGTCCAACTTCAAGGGTCCTCACAGTCCATCACAGCGTCTGTACTGTTTGAAAGTTCCAAGTCTCTTCTGACACTCATGCAATCTCCTTACTGTAATTATCTGTAATATCAACATGAAAATGCGATCACATACTTTCAACACACAGTGACACAAAATATACATTACCATTCCAAAAGGGGTGAGAATGGAAATAATAGATGAAGGAAAGTCTAAACACCAGCTGGACAAACTCAGAACACTGTATCACCATGCTCGGTTTCAAAGCATTCTTAGGATCTCCACCACTTTTCAATTTTATTGACTACAAAACTCATCTTTCTTTTGGGCTGAGTTTATTCCCCGTTACCAGCTTGCTTTGGCAAGTATCCACAATGACTCAGACATTACCAACATCTTAAAGTCTCCACGGCAACCAATGCTTCATCCTCACAACTTAGTACAATGACTTCTATGGATCTTTGTTCAGGATTACCTTTGCTATAACCTAGGAGTTATTTACTTGTTTAAATCACAGAGGGAGATTCCATAACCCTATTCTTGCATATTTAACTCTAAACATATAAGCACATACCAAATGTTTTCAAGATTTGTTAGTTTCCAGTATTGGGACATGGATTATTGATCAGGAACAGTTTTGCCAGCCCTTTTCTTTTGATGGTTTTCCTCCATATTTAATCTTGGATGTACTTGAGCTGGCACTGCAGAACAGGCTGGCTTTGAAATCACTCAGATACCTACTAACCTCAAGGACTGGAATAAAATGCATGTAGCAATATAGCTATTTTAAAGTTTTTAATAATTCTTTTTCAAAAGTTAAAAGATTAACTGCGTGCCATCTTACTCTGAGGTTACCATTCCCTTTCCATGAAGATTTTCTAATTTTGTCCTTCTTTTCCCCTTCCTCCTGTATTCTTCCTCCTCCAATTCTTCTTTGTCTTCACTATTATTATTATTTACTATTATTGTTGTTGTTGATTTAGGCTTTTTTTTTTTTACAGGCCAGTAGTTATCCTCCTACAGGCCCAACCTCCAATGGTTCCTCATCCAATTCCTCCTACTCTGTCTGCAAAAGAATGTTTACAGACCCCATCCACCAGAGCTTTTCTAAGGAACCTCCAGACTGATTTCCAGAGAGGGTGAACCCTCTTACCATCCCACGAACAAAGGAGAGTGTGCAACTCTCTCTACATCCTCACTGGAGTCTGCCTTTCCCTTAGATTTTTATCTTATCCATTCTGACTGGTGTTCAGTGGAATCTCAGGGCTGTTTTGATTTGCATTTCCCTGATACCTAATGATGTTGAACACTTCTTTAGCTACTTATTTTCCAATCAAATTCCTAACAGAGAATTCTTTGTCCAGCTCTGTATCCCATTTTTGATAGAATTATTTGAGTTTCTGGAGTCTAAATTCTTAAGTTATTTGTATGTATTGGACATTAGTCTTCCATCAGATGCAGGATTGGTAACTATCTTTTCACAATCAGTTTCCTTTTTGCTTACTGAAGATTTGCAATTTTGTGAGGTCCCATTTGTCGACTCTTGATCTTAGAAGAATTTTAAGAAATGATGTGGGAATTCGTCTGTCATTTCCTCAAAAAATTAGGTACATTTTGATCTGAGGACCCAGCTATACAACTCCTTGGAGTATACCCTAAAGGTGTTCCAACATATAACAAGGATGCTTGGTCCATTATGTTTAAATCAGGCTTCTTTATAATAGCCAAAAGTAGGAAATATCCTACACTCAACAGAGGGATGGATACAGAAACTGTGGTCTCTTTCCAGAACAGATAGTTACTCAGCTATTAAAGCAATGACTTCATGAAAGTTTTAACAAAATGAATGGGAGTAAAATACATCATCCTGAATGAGGATACCTAATCAGAAAAAACACACATTATATGTACTCACTGAGAAGTGGAAATTAATTTAAAACTTGGAATACCCAAGATTCAATGTACCGACCACATGAAGCTCAGAAGAAGGACCAAAGTGTGGATTTCTCAGTCCTTCTTAGAAGTGGGAACAAAATAATCACAGAAGGAAATACGGACACAATGTTTGGAGCAGAGACTGAAAAGAAGGCCGTCCAGAGTCTGCCAAACATGGTGATCCATGCTACAAGCAGACAGAAAACCGAGTCCCTATTGTGGATGCCAAGAGTTGCAGGCTGACAGGAGCTGTCACCTGATCGGCCCTGTCAGAGCCTGGGAAACTCAGAGTCAGATCCTTGGAGCCAAACACTGCACTGAGAATGGGGTCCATAATGGAGGAGTTAGGGAAAGAACTGAGGGAAGTGATGGAGTTTGCAATTTCATAGGAAGAATAGGATAAAACAAGCAAAACTTCCAGGGAGTAAACCACCAATCAAAGAGTGACACAGGGAGTGACCCAAGTCTCCAGCCGCAAATGTAGCAGAGGACGGCCTTGGTGGGCAGTAATAGGAGGAGAGGTCCTTGCTCCTACGAAGACTTGATGCTTCAGTACAGGAGAAGGACAGTTCAGGGAGGCTGGAGGGAGTGGGTAGGTAGGGTGCAGGATCTCCCTCATGGAGTCAGGGGTGGGGGATGGAATAGGGGTTTTTTGGAGGACAAACCAGGAAAGGGAATAATACTTGAAATATAGATAAAGAAAATGTCCAAGAAAGAAAAGAAATCATTCTACCAAAAATATTCATTAGATTCAGTGTGATCCTCATCAAAATCAAAGTACAGGTCACAGATCTTGATTGGACTAATATCAATTTCAAATGGAATTAAACACACACAAATACAAACACACACACTCACACACTCACACACACTCACACACTCTCACACACACACTCACACACACACACTCACACACACAAACACACACACTAACACACACTAACACACGCTCACACACACACACTCACACACACTCACACATACACACAGACACACACTCTCACACACACAGACACACACTCTCACACACATTCACTCACACTCACACACACTCACACCCTCACACCATCACACAAACACACACAAACAAACACACACACACTAACATACTCACACACACACACTCACACACACTCACAATCACAGACACAAACACACACACACATTCACTCACACTCACACACACTCACACCCTCACACCATCACACAAACACACACAAACAAACACACACACACTAACATACTCACACACACACACTCACACACACTCACAATCACAGACACAAACACACACACATTCACTCACACTCACACATACACTCACACACATACACCCACTCACACTCACACACACACTCACACTCAGACACACACACAAACACACACACACTGCAAGAGAGTGGGGGAAGGAAGGGAGGGAGAGAGAGAGAGAGAGAGAGAGAGAGAGAGAGAGAGAGAGAGAGAAAGAACTGGATATTTAAAACACTGTGATATAGTGAAATTATGGAATTGACACAAAACAGACACAGCGATAAGAGGAATTGACCTGATATCACAGAGATAAATTTACATACTTATGCTGGATTTCATCAGACGTCTGCACGCAGGAGAATTAAAGTAAATTTATCCTTATTGGGCTGTAAAACACTTAATTCCAAATGCATCACAAACTACCATAATAAGCCAGATAAACTCAATGTGGTAAGAGAGTATGGAATGGATATCCTTGAACTCATTGACTGAGGAGAAATCCTTCTGAACAAGACTCTATTATTGAAAGTGCTAACACCAAAATTTAATAAAAATGGAACCTCCTTTATCCAAGAAGCTATACATGCAAAAAGACACTGTCATTAGTAAAATCAAAAGCCTACAGAATGGTAAAATAAATTTAACCAAAAATTCATCCTATGGAGGACAAATGTACAAAGTTTGTAAAGAAACAAAAAAGATGGTATTGAATAAAACTATGCAAAACTTTTCATTCTTTGTGAAAATCAGTCTGAAGCTTCCTCAGAAAGTTGGGATGCAATTTATCTCAGGATCTAGGTATACCACTCTTCAACATACACCAAAGCTAATATAACATCAGATAGACACTTTCTCTACCATATTTAATGCTGCTCTATTCCCAATTGCCAGAAATTGGAAATGAGCTAGTTGCCTCTCAACAAAAAGAATGAACAAATAAAATTTGATAATTTACATATTTCTTTATTACACAATTGTTAAAGGAAATGGCGTCATTGATTTGCTGGCAAAAGATGGAATTGGAAAATTAAAACCCCAAGTTAGGTATCCTCAACCCAGAAAGACAAGTATGTTCTACATCACCTACACATGTATATTAGGTGTTAAGCAAATGATAATCAAGTTTCACTGAATGTGTCATATGTATTTTCTAGAATAGACACAATTAGAGATTTAAAATATAGAGATAATTTCTACATGGAAAATATGATATGTCTTTTGCAGGACAAATATTTTCCTACTTACTGAAAAGTTAGAATAAATCTGGACTTCAAATTATGTTGTTTTGTAAGGGGTTGATCTCTACAAGGTAATGCAGGGCTTGATATGAACGAAAATATAGAATTAAACTTGGGCCTTCCTTAATTTAGCCAGAAGCAGTGCATCATGAAAGAAATATTCCATGGAACCTCCCATACACAATCAGAGTAATATAAGCTGACTATAACATCACTTACCTCATGATATAATCATTATCAGCAGCATAGTCCATACTGTCCTTCTATATGCCTGATGTGTCAGTTATAGCTGGATTAATGAATTTATGAAACTATATAATATTTTATTTTATTAAGTGAAGCTTCACTTAATTACAAGTATACAAAATTATAAATCATTTCAATATCTTTTAAGATGTTTTACCGTATGACAGGATGAAGTGAGTGGTAATATTCCTATAAATTATTTTCATTTTTGTATAAAAGTGTGAAAAACATGAGTTCTCTATGAAGACCAGAAGATGATGCAGGGTCAGTTGAAGGTAGGGTTATATCATATAGGTATATCTACATCTATATGTATATTTATAGTTGTGAAAATTTTATTCATTACAAACACTTGTGGTGCCACTTGTGTACAAAAAATTATGTTTTAAAGCCACAGGGAGAGAAAACGCAATGCACGTGTCCTTTTGCCGAATGAATATGCCTTAGAACATGGACATCACAATGGGTCTTCATCCTGACGACCACAGAACTCTCAGATTTCAGTGATTTTCTACCCACGGAAGCCACCAGTTTGATGTCTAGAGGCAGGAAAGGAAATGAAAATTTCACAGTTTGGTAAGTTCTTCATTCAGACTCTACAAAAAGGGAAATATTAATATAATTTGATTCTCATGATAGACTTATGGTTTCACAAAGTGTTCTGTCTTGATTCTTCAGATCACATGTAATAACTAAACTCAACAATGGTCTCTTGAAAAGGTAATTAATGTAGAAATATTCAGTACTAATCTTCTACAGAAACAAAGTTATCACAAGGACAGGGGTATATTTTGAGCTACACAGGAGAGTAATTTCTACCAAGTTTCAAAACTGTACAAGTTCGTAGTGAGGATTAATTTATGCTCAATCCACTTACTTTACCTCCCCCATGACATCAAATTATGTTTTTAAGCAACTGCTAAAACTAACCCACAATCTAGAATTCTCCTGTTTTAAGAAATTGTTATTGTTTCCAACACACTTTGTGCCTTTTGTAATCTAATGCTCAGAATTTAAAATTCGCTAAAATTACACATGCACAACATTTATGACATGGTCAAATTTTTGTGCATGAAGCTGAGGTAGTACTGTTTTTTGGACATATATTTACACTGTTGCTTGATGTGTGTGATGGCTACTATTGGCTGTTCTCTCTTTGATTCATGTGAGTCTTAATTCCTTTCTATATGAAAGCTATGACACTTCTGTACATACACTTGAAAGCTCTAACATGTATTGTGGGATGAAATATAGTCATTTGAGTAATGATACATTTTAAATCACCAAATGGATTGAAGAGGACACAGTAAAGAAAAAGCATATGTATATATGCTTTAAAACGAAAGGGTAGAAGGATAAGCACATGTGTCACATTCTCAGATAGTACATGAAACCTCTACTATTGTAATATTTTGTCAGCCTGATTGCTACAGAGTCCTCAGATGTCAGTCGTTGGTCTCCTCACTGCTCTATGGAGTTTGGTATTTAGTGCCAGAAGAAAATTTTAGATCATTTGAGAATTCTCCATTCTATATCTTCTCACCATAAAGGTAATTTTAATAACAAATTTGATATTCATCATTGAGTAATTGTATTAGGGAGTGGTGTCTCTTGATTTGTTCAAATCATGTGAATTAACACAATTAAGCAGTGTATTGAGAAGCTACTTATGTTAGGAATATTCTCTACCAATTCCTTACAAAAAGACAGTTTTCTCGTGAGGAGTAAAATGCATTGACTTAAACATGGGAAAGGTTTCTGTAAACCTTCAAAAATATCTGTCCAAGGTATGAGTGAGAATTATTTTATGCTCTCTAGTTATTTACACACCATGATTACAAAGATTATTTTTAACTTCTCAGACAACCACCCAAAATATAAGAAGTCTCTGTTTTTCTGCAAATTGTATTCAACAAAATTTAGCATTTCTCTGATTAGACAGGAATGACACTCAAAGCATGCTCATTTGCTTTCAATTTTGTTTAACCTTGAATTGTTCATCTTCTTTACCTTATCTTTACATTATTGTTGGATGTATGTTAAGATTGTGATTCTCAGAGATCTTATGGGCTTTCTAAGTAAGAATGATGGTATTTCTGGTCATTTCTTTAAAGAGGAAACATACGATTTAATCAGAATTTTATTCACTTAAGTAAATGTATACTTTAAATATTCAAATTTTGTGTGCAGGTCAGAGTAGAGAAAACACCAAGTGAAAAGTGACTCTATTAGCAGAAGTAAGTCTTTTATTATTATTAGATGAGAGTGCAAATATAGTTTCGTATTCAGTGCCAGAAGAAAATTTCACATCAGTTGAGAGTTCTCTTTCTATACCATCTCACAATAAAGGTAATTTTTTCTTTTTCTTTTTCTTTTTCTTTTTTCTCTTTTTTTTTTTCGGACCTGGGGACCGAACCCAGGGCATTGTGTTTGCTAGGCAAGAGCTCTACCACTGAGCTAAATCCCCAACCCCCATAAAGGTAATTTTAATAACAATTTTGATGATCATGTTTGATGAATAGTATTAGGAAATTGTCTTGATTTGTAGAGATCATGAAAATTAATTCAATTCACCTTTGTCATGAGAAGCTATTTATGCTCAGGGAAGAGAGGAAAACAACTTTATGTGAACAAGGCTATGCGTTAGAAAAAGGAGAAAATCATGAGATAATTGAAAGAACTTGGGCCAGAATCAAATTGGTCTTCATCAAGAAAAATGTTCCTGAATTTTTGAGAGTTTTCCTACTGCAGAACAAGAGAGGAGGTTCGGATATGGATGGGTGTCTAGATGGGAGATTGTATCTGGCACCACGATATCTAAAATCTTTGAGAACTCACAAGTAAAATACTTAGTTAAAACTAATTATTTTCACCACATCTATTCACATAAGCCTACAAATTGTTATTTGTGGAATTTTAATACATAAATTTCTGTACGATATTTTCTACTTTACTACACTTCAATAAATCTTTCATATGAAATAAGAATTAAGCGGCAGGAAATCTTTATTAAAAACTTAAATGTGATAGAATATTACTCTTAATATGTACTGAACTCTTATATATGTCAGGGAAACTGTGTAGTTTGCAGAATGAATACTATATTAACCTCATCAAAATTGCATCTTTTTAAAGATACGGACATTCTAAACTTACATGATCTTTCTAGGATCATTCCATTTCCATGGTACATGAAAAAATTAATTCTGAGGTTTATAAAATGTCACCAAGATTGTTTTATTCACACTTCTTTGTCTACAGGCTTTACTCTACAAAATTTACTATATATTGACAGCTGCATGTCCTCCTCTACATCCTTCAAAGCAGTCCAGTTTCAAAGAAGTGTTTAAAAGTTTCTCATTCTATGACAGTAAAGCACGTTACAATTCAAAGTTCCTTTAGATTTTGTGTCTATTCTGCTCTAAGAATCTCAGTGTTAAAGAAGTCTCCATGCTACCTTTTTCATAATGAACCTTATGTTGAAAAAAAATAAGAGGTTACAACATTTGAAGATTCATGTGCATATTTCACAGTATTTTACACAAATATCCTCTTTTACACATGTCTATCTATCCATCTATCCTTCTGTCCATCTGTCTGTGCCTCTGTCCACCCATGCAAATATCCATTCATTCATCCATCCAAACATCCATCCATCCATACATACATACATACATCTATAAATCCATCCATTCACCCATTAATCTTTCTGTCTGTCTGTCTTTCTGCCTGTCTGTCTATCTATCTATCTATCTATCTATCTATCTATCTATCTATCTATCTATCTATCTATCCATCCTTCCATGTATCTGTCTTCTATCTCCTCTATATCATATTGGTATATCTACATCTATATGAATATTCATAGTTATGAAAATGTGGTTCCATCCGTGTTCAAAGTTATGTTTAAAGCCACAGGGAAAGAAAATGAAATGCATGTGTCACTTTGCCAGATGACATGTGCCTTAGAACATTGACATCAAAATGTTCCTTCAGCCTGACAACTACAGAATCCTCAGACTTCAGTGGTTTTTTTATCAACTGCATTCACCAGTTTGGTATCTAGAGTCAGGAAGGCAAACGAAAATTTCACATTGTTTGATAAGTTCTTCATTCAGGCTCTACTAAAAAGGGAAATATTAATATAATTTGATTCAAACGATAGACTTATGGCATCATGACGTGTTTTGTCTTGATAATTCAAGATAATGTGAAATAACTCAACTCAGTAGTGGTTTCTTGAAAAGGTAATCAATGTACAAATATTCAGTACCAATCTTCTATGGAAACAAAGTTATCACATGGAGAGGGGTATATTTTTAGATGCACACGAGAATAATTTCTGTAAAGTTTTAAAACTGTACAAGTTAGGAATGAGGATTATTTTATGCTCAATCCACTTACTTTACCCCCGTGATGGAAGATTATTTTATTAAGCAACTAGTAAATCTAACCCACAATCTAAGAATTCTCTGGTTATCAAGAAATTGTTATTGTTTCTAACACACATTGTGCTCTTTGGAATCTAATGATCAGAATTTAACATTCACTCAGATTTCACTTGCACAACTTTCCTCTTATGGTCATTTACCAAAATTATGTGCATGAAGCTGAGGTAGTACTATTATTTAAACATATCTTTTCATTATTATTTGATGTGCGTGATGGTAACTGTTGGCTGTTCTTTCTTGATTCATGTGAGTCTTAAGTACTTTCTAAGTGAAACCTATGACATTTCTGTACATATTCGTGAAAGATGTAACATACATTGTGGGATGAATTATAGTCACTTCAGGAACTATATATTTTAAATATCCATCCTGAAATAGCAGAGCACAGTGAAGAAATCACGAAAACCGAAGCCACTCTCTTATTTCTGGTTACAATTTTATTATGGGTAAGAGAGAAAAATTTTCAGAGGCATATGGATAATTTCAAAATATAAAAACAATAAACAGAATTGATATGACCACATCTAGTAAAAACAAGGAAGACTATCGTAAGAAAGAAATTTAGATATCTTGGTAACAAAAAAGGACTCACAAAGAGAGTAGGGGGTTCTAGCACATGTTAGGAGTTAGTACACTGAAGAAGTGCACAAGCATGTGGGAAAATGTCTGTAAACAAGATGGGGAATTTTAAATTTATAACATGTATGTTTACCCCCTTCAGGAATAAATAAGGTCAGCATGGGAATTGATATCCTAATATGAAAAAGGCAATGGAAATCCATTTGTCCGTTTTGCAACAGTCAAGGGAAATGTCTTCCTTTGCTGGGAGGACCAATTTCACAAATTTTTGATGAAATCTTGTTTTTTTTCATTTTTGCTTTCGCTGTTTTTCTTGTTTGTTTGTTTGTTTGTTTGTTTGTTTGTAAATATTAAGGATCTTTCTTTACTGCATATTGAGTTGGACCAAATTTGGCATTTCCGAGAATCTCCAAGAGACCTAACTGGTTTAAATCAAGGTAACCTGATTATTTTCACCACATCTACAATGTAAGCTTATAAAAGTTTAGTTATGGCATTTTCTCAGAGTAGCATACTGATATCTGATATATATATATATATATATATATATATATATATATATATATTAGAATTTATAAATGTTTCAAATATCAGTTATAAAATAGCAATGCAATAATTTTATTGGGGGTTATCACCACCACTTTAGGAACTGCATTAAAGTGATATAGCATTTAGAGTTTGATAACCATTGCTCTATATCGTATCAACTCTTCTTCCCACTATTCCCATGACACATCTGTAAAGGATCCCACTTCTGAAAAGACCCTACTTATTCAATACATTCCCAATAGTTCCCTTCATACATGACATATTTTCTGTTACATTTTAAAGCTGTCTATAACTCAACAGAATCATGCTTGGACAAATGAATCTGCATTTTAATAACATTCATCCTTTGAAATACAGTATGAACATTGGTTTTATAACTTATCCATTGAATACTTGTTCTGCTAGGTGGAGCTCTGTATCAGGAAAATTATTTTTCTCAACATGAACATAACTGAGGAGGAAGTCGTAGGAGAAGAAAATTGAACCGTGGTTTACCAAGGCACTGAGGTTATCAGAAGAGACTGGAAAAGAAAGAAACGATATCTGATTCTGTTCAATGATGTTTTGTTTGTGTCCAGTAAACTGCAAGTATATGCTTCATGCCTTCCTTACTATGAGAATCTACACATTGAAAATATTGTAAGGTACAAAACTAATTATACTCTCCTTTATTTTGAGAATATAATTAATTGACTATTCTGCTTTTTCCTATACCATCTCCTTCCATATACCCCTCCTTGTTCTTTTAAAGATATGGCTTTGTGTTTTTCTTATTTCTTATTCTTACACATTATTTTTATTTGTAAGCTATCATAAGGTACACAAATACAATAGATATGCATGGATACGTATATATGTATCATTTCTAAATCCTTAAATATAACCTGCTCAGTCACTATAATATTGCTTATATTTTTGTTTTCAGGAATGTATATTTGTGATGTATAGATAAGCAATCCAAATGCCAAACGTACAAGGGATTTCTCTTATTCTCAAGTTTTCATAGAGTCATAGGCTTCTTTGAGTAGGATTGATGCTTACTGGATAACCCCTATATATTTCTCAAATTCATTTTGACATATTTTCTGGGCACATTTTAAAAATCAATTGATTAAGGTGCTACTCTGCTGTTTGGATCTGGTGAAAGATTACCAACAAGCTACCAAGGAGCCAGTAATTCTAGCATTAGCCCACAGTCCTAGCATGTTTTGCAACTAATTTAGGAGTATTACAATTCATAATGGCAGGGCTGTGAACTCTACAGTGACACATTTCTCTACATAAAATATTAAATTCATCATAAGCATGGCCTTCTTGCTCGCTGTTTACAGTCGATTACAGAAGCAAGATGGTTGGTCAAAAGGGGCTACACATGTAAGCCTCCTGACCTCATAGCTTCCACATTAGAATGAAGAGACTGGAAGCAACTCCTATATCTCCACTAACCAGGGAAACTGCTGGCAGGAAGTCTTCCTGGGTATTCTGCAGACACTAGAGAAAACTGATGTGTTTGAATGAAACATTTTCTTTGCCTATATTAGAATTTATGATCAAAGATATGTTTTCTGGGACCACATCATATACAATCTCCACTAGTCATGATTTTAGCTTTCATATTGTTCTAGAAGATATGATGCTGGTATTAATATTATCCAGTAAATATCTTAAGTGCTGTTCTCATAAGTACATAAATTTATGAGACAAATATCCAAAAATAGTCTATTCCATATTGGGGGTCAAGAGTTAAATTTTCTCATCATCAGTGAATCATTTTCCAGAATATCCATTTCAGAGATGGTGAGAAAAATAAAATATTTATGTTTGAATTCTTCTATACATTATAAATAAACCAACTGGACAAGTGTTTCTTGCAACCCTGATCAGTCATGAACGATCATTCATAGGAAATGGTAATTAGTGTCTGAGGCACTATGAAAATAAGGGAATGTATTGGTTGTCTATCAGTCTGTCCATGTTTTTTATTTTCTTCTCCTCACCACCATTTCTTTCAACAACGGAAAATCTCCACATTTTATTTTAAAAGGTAGTAATCGACTCTTCTCAAATGTAAAAATAACAACCTGAGCATTTCACATTTAAGTGTAGTTGACTGAAGGAAGTGAATTTAACAGTGTTGAGAATTAAGGAAAGAGAAATGTTTGGTTTCTCTTTCTTTTGTTTCTCTGTCTTTATTAACTTGAGTTTTTCTTATTTACATTTCAATTGTTATTCACTTTTCCTGTTTCCAAGCCAACATCCCCTAATCCCTGCACCTCCCCTCTCTATGGGTATTCCCCTTCCCATCCTCCCCCAATTACAGCCCTCCACCCAACAATCACATTCCCTGGGGATTCAGTCTTGGCAGGACCAAGGGCTTCCCCTTCCACTGGTGCTCTCACTAGGCTATTCATTTCTACCTATGCATTTGGAGCCCAGGGTCACTCCATGTAGTGTCTTTGGGTAATGGCTTAGTCCCTGGAAGCTCTGGTTTCTTGGCATTGTTGTTCATATGGGGTCTCAGGCCCCTTCAAGCTCTTTCAGTCCCTTTTAAGGTTCCTTCAACGTGGGTACCCTTCTCAGTTCAGTGGTTGATTGATGGGATTTGCCTATGAATTTGCTGTATTCTAGGTGTGTCTCTCAGGAGAGATCTAAATGTGGTTCCCATCAGCCTGCACTCCTTTGCTTCATCCATCTTATCTAATTTGGTGGTTGGATATGTATGGACCAATGTGGGGCAATTTTTTAATGTAGTACATATGGTCCCTTCTATACATACTATATATATACTTTTATATGCTGCAATAGTAAGTATAACTATTTTTAGATTCTCATTCACATTATGGAAAGAAGGTAATCAAGCTTATAAGAAGTGATTATCATTATTTCCATTTTAAAGGAAGATTATCTCTTAACAGGCATTGAAATTAGAGGTTTCAGGGTCAAGCATTTCTTGGTTATTTTGAATATATATATATATATATATATATATATATATATATATATATATATATATATATATATATATATATACCATATACATACACACACACATTTAGATGTTTAAATGGTGAATGTAAAATGTAAATATAAAAGTCCCAGTATTGAGACGTTTGTATGTATATCTTGTATATCTTGTAGACGGCTTTTATTTGACTATAGTATGTTACATTAGATTATATGAGGAATCTTTCCCCATAGTGCAATTAGTCTTCCCATGTTTTGAATATTAAAAGTTTATATACAGGATTTAAGAACCATGATTTAATCTTGTGAAATTCTGTCCTCCGAATTCGAGAGGAAGTCATTATCTTCAGTTATGTAGTCACATCTTAGCTCATGAGTATCCGATCATTCTTCCACTTCAAACTCTTTTAGTCCTTTCTAAGATTCCTTCAACGGGGTTCCCTTTCTCACTTCAGTGGTTTGCTGCTGGCATTCACCTACATACTTGCTGTATTCTGGCTGTGTCTCTCACGAGAGATCTACATCCGATTCCTTTCAGCCTGCACTTCCTTGTTTCTTCATCCAACTTATCTAGTAAGGTGGATGTATATGTATGGGCCACATATTGGGCAGGCTCTAAATGGGTGTCCTTCTGCCTCTGTTCTAAACTTTGCCTCCTTATTCTTTAGAACCTGGTTCTATATGTCCCTATTGCACACTAACAGATACTATTTCTGGACAATGCTGGAGTGTATTTGGAAAAACCCACTTGACATAAATCCTGATAGCCTATTGTGTGCTGTAAGACCCATAGATTCTCATCACTGACTGTCATGAGATAACAGTCATAGTCAATTTATTTAGACAGACCTAATGGACTACTGCCAAACTCCTTCCAATGAAAGACACTAATGCAATAGTTAACACAGTTGGGAGTATTTTCATTAAACATGGAGCGAGTTACCAAGGAGCTTCAACAGTTACTGCTATTGAAATTTTTTTGTCACAAGTCTTAGACACAGGTACGTAGGGCCAGAGAACAGACTGATTTGTCACTCTGACTCAGGAGGTCAAATGGGGAAAAGGGAATCCTGTCATCTTTTACCTGGACCGACATTTTGCTTTGGATACCCCACAAGTCTATGGTATAATACACAGACAAAATAGTCCTCCTTGATGAGGAAAGAACATTAAGAACAGAGAGAAATTCTTGACTCTCTGAGAGAATATGTGTATTCTCCTATTATTTGCTATGCTTCACTGCCACAGACATCAAAGAGATGGCTGCACTGACACTAAAGGTAACTGATCACTGACCTAGATGCCCAACAATGTCCCTAAGATCAGTGATGCTACTGACCTTCTGGTGACATACTTAAACCACTGCTACCTGAGACATCATGGTGTAAATAAGATGTGACTATGCAACAGATTCAAATGGATACCTTGAAGTAACAGGAGGGTACTGATCAAGAGAAGGAAAGATCATTCTTCCAAAAACAATGGGCAGTTTTCTGGTAACTCAGCTTTAACAAGGTACTTGTCTTGGGTCCACAGAACTTTGTGAAATGCCAGCACCAATGTATGCTATACCTACCTACATTGGAAAGCATGGCAGATGTCTAAGCCAGATGTCATGTTTATACTTATATAAATATGAGACAGAGTCCATTTGACAGAAAAATTACATATGAGTGGTGAACAGTATGATGAATTATGGGAACCTGATTTAACTGACGTATACACTGCTAGGATAGGATAAAAGTATGTTCTTTTTATTATTGATACCATTCCTGGGTGAGTAGAAGCTTCTCCAATGGACTGAACTACTGAAAGAGAAACTAAGAAGCTCTGATAGGAACTTTGTCCCTAATTTTCTCTCTCACTAGGAATGCTGTCATGTAATAGCCCAGCTTTTATAGCCAAAACCTTTGAAATAGTAGTCAAAGTTTTAAAAATAGTGTGCAATCTTTGAGTTGCATATATAACTCAGAATTCTGGGCCGGTGGAAATGATGAACAAGATATCAAAGAACACTATGAAAACTCTCATTAGAGTCCAGGGAAGTATTGAAAGGTTTTCTTTTTTTTTTCTTTTTTCTTTTTTTGGCTGTTTTTTTTTTTTTAAATTGGGCCTTCTGCATTCGATGAGGGAGGGATTTATCCATATAATAGTGTGTTTTGAATAAACCCCAGATTTCTTCTAATGCTCATAAATAAGCAGTTGGAAGAACTGTTCAACCATTTAACTTTTCTAATCCTGGTCCTCCAGTTTTTCATAAAATCTATTCTTTGTCCTATCAGAGAAAGACTGTGAACCTCTAAATCGACCACCAATATCACATTTTTTTTCAACAAGTGCTGGTCAAACTGCATGAGTAAAGTGGAGATTCAAAACTACAAAAAAGTCAATTTGCAAAGGACCTCTGGGAAGATTTTAGCAATCCTAAACCTATGAGTTTAGGTGGAATCATAACATGGATTCTAGGCAAATAGGTCAAGAATGTAGAATCCACCAATTACAATGTCAAACAGACTCCCCTCTGTTCTTATCAATCTATTGAAGTTGAGGTTTCCCTGGACTTCAAGGCATTTCTCTCCCAGAACTTACTTCTTAATCTTATGTTTGTCCTGAAGAAAGATCATGGTAAAACATCCAAAACCCTCATGTATGGCGGTGGGAACACAGTAAAGTAGATATTACTGAACGTATATCTAATGGGACTACAGAAACACATTCTATACTCCATGTTGTGCTTTACTTTACTAATGCCTGTTAATTTGTGGATAAAATAAGGATTTGGGAGTTTATCATTTGAAGTAGGTACACAATATTAACACTGTTATATTCATTCTATAGCTGGGATCCCTTTGTTGCCAAAATCATTGCCAAAAAATGCCATTGGATAATCGAATTTTTAAGTACACATTGAGGAATATATATATAAAGCCCCCTACCTCAGAAAGTACAAAAAATGTAATAAAGCATTTACAATTAATAATCTGTAGAAAAAATACTGGCCTTTGTGAAAAAAAAAAGAAAATCTAGGAAATTGAACTGTATGTAACAGGAATGGACCTGGGAATAAAACTATTATCCAGAAGAATTTCCTGCATTCCATGTTCCTAGATTGTTTCTGTGCATGCCAAGCCCCTGACTAACTTTCTCCACTCAGAGCATGTAAACACTGATGAAGCAAAGAGAAGTCTCCAGCTTTAGAGAGATGTAGTACATAAAGGTTTCCACTGTGTCACAGGAGATACTCCTGGAAAGGACACCCTCAATTTTCAATTTAAGGAAAGCTGTTTATCAGGTAGACGAAGGGAGTTCTCAGTGACATCATCATTATGGCCTCCCTGAAAAATCTCTTGTATCCTGGAGAGGCCTAGTTTCTTCTGTTATGTTATAAGTGTGGTTGTGACAGCAAATGCCTCTCACTTATTCCTTCAATACCTCTAGACTTTACTAAGTAGCTCTACTTCAGAGTACACAGCCATTTAGTAAGGAGAAAAAAGAGGATGAATAGATCACAGATGGGTACAAGGAAACTGGCCTTCTGTCTTGGTATAAAAAAAAGGAAGAAATACCTGGTCCTTGGGAAACCTCAGTGAGTCCTTGGTAGGGGTCGAGTGGGTTCGCTGAAGAGATACCCTTGATCTGAGCCGTCCTCATATGGTAATCTTGAGATGGGAGACTCTCAGAAGCATCTAGACTTCCCTACTTGTTATGATTTCTGGAAGTCAGAGAGTTTATATCATTAATTTCTTTATTGCAAAAGACAGGTTTTGGTCTGGGCAGATTTGTTTTACTGACAGCTCATGGCTTTAACTCTTTTTGTCCAGAAGAAAAAGGTGCTAAGGAAGAAGTGAAAGACAAGTATTTTGTCCTCAGCTCAGAGTAAACTCCTCCATGCTTTGGATTCCTATAGTGCAGTTTGTGTCTGACACTGATATCTGGGAGAGAGAAGTGTTTCTAGGTGAGTCTTCATCATCTCAGTCTTTCCACTAGTATAAATCTGATTACCATTTCCTGACAGTGACCCTTTAGATTTCTGAGTAAATACATGTGATTAGATGGCAGTTTTCTTTTCTTTCTTTCATTTTTTTTATTTTTAGCAATTTTTATTGCTTTTTTAAATTGGATATTTCTATGTTTACTTTTCAAATGTTGTTTTCTTCCCCAATTTCCTGCCCATATGATCTCTAACATGTCGCCCTCCCCTTCTTCTATAATCGCCCTTAATACTCCTTGACATTCCCTTGAGCTAGAAGTCAAACCTAGGGAGGACAAAGGACTTCTCTTTCCATTGGTGCCCAACAAGTCCAACCTCTACTACACATGCAGTTGTAGCCATAGATCTGTCCATGTACATTCCTTGAATATTGGATTAGTACCAGAAAGCTTTCGTTCATTGGCATTGTTGTTCTTATGGAATTGAAATCTGATTAAGTTCTTGTAATTCTTTCTCAAAATCTACCAACAAGAGATCCATTTTTAGCTCACTGGTTTGCTAGTAGCATTCTCTTCTGCATTTGACTTGCTCAAGCTGTGTCTCTCTGGAAAGATGTATATCTGGTTCCAACTATGCATTTGATGGCTCCTACAGCTATGAGTTTAGGTGTAATTTTCACATGGATTCTGTGCAAATAGGTCAAGAATGTAGAATCCACAAATGACAATGCCAAACAGCCTCCCTCCTGTTCTTATCAGCCCATTGAAATTGAGGTTTTCCTGGACTTAAAGCCATTCCTCTCCCTGCACATCCTCCTGAATTTTATGTTTGTCCTGAAGTAAGAACCATGGTAAAACCTCCAAAACCTGCACGTCTTGTCCTAGAGACACAGGAAGGTAGATGTTAGAGAACAGATGTCTAATGAGACTACTGAGCCACATTCTAAATTTCATGTTGTCGTTAGCTTACTGATGTCTGGAAATTTTTGGACAAACTAGGGATTTTAAAGTTTATCATTTGAAGTAGGTACACAATATTTACATTGCTTTATTCAACCTTAGCTGGTACCCCTGGATTGCCAAAATCATTGCAAAAAACATGAAACTGGAAAACAGAATTTTTCATTACACATTCAGGAATATATAAAGTCACCTATCAAAGAATGTACAGTAAGAAACTGTAATTAAAGATTAATTCAATTAAAGGAATGTAGGGACAATGCTGGCCTTTGGGAAACAGAGATAACCTAGAATATTAAACTGTATGTCACAGGAATGGACCTGGTAATAAAATTATTATCCAAAGAATCTCCTCCACTCCATGTTCTGAGATCTTTTCTACCCATGCCAAGCTACTGACTCTCTTTTCCTTTAAAAGAATGCAACCACTAATGAAGCATAGAGAAGATTCTAGCTTTAGAGATATGTAGTGTGAAAAGGTTTCCTCTGTGTCACAGAAGACACATGTTGCAAAGGCACCCTCGAATCTAGTCATTGTAAGGAAAACTCTTTCACAGGTAGGCCATGACCATTCTCAGTGATATCATCATTAGGCCTTCCCTAAAAAATCTGTTGTATCCTGGAGAGCCCTGGCTTCTTCTGTGATGTCACAAGTGTTTTCCTGACAGAAGCTGACTCTCCAGTAGTCCTTCAGTACCTCTATGGATTACTAATTGGCCTCTAATTCAGCTTAAACAGTCAATTGGGAAGGAGAACAAAGAGGATGAAGAGATCATAGATGGGAAGAAGGAAACTGGCCTTCTGCTTTGGTATAAAAAAAAAAAAGAATAAATACATGGTCCATGGGAAATCTCAGTCAGTTCTGGGTAGTGGTTGAGAAGGTTTGCTGAAAAGATAGAATTGATTGGAGCCTTCCAAATATGGGAATCAGGAGCTGGGAGCCTCTCAGATGGATCTGGAATTCCCTGCTAGTTATGATTCCTGGAAATCAGAACGTTTATCATTCATGTCTTTTTTTCAAAAGCCAAGTTTTGGGAAAGTCACAGTTGTTTTCTTTAGAGCTGATGGTTTTTATTCTTTCTGCCATGAAAAAAAAGGTCCTAAGGAAGAAGGGAAAGACAAGTATTGAGTCCTCAGCTCAGAATAAATTACTCCGTGCTTTGGATTCCTATAGTGAAGATTATCTCTGACACCGAAATCTGGGAGAGAAAATTGCTTCTATTTGAGAATTCAACATCTTAGTCTTTCCACTAGTATTACTCTGACTACCATTCCCTGACAATGATCCTTTAGATTTCTGAGTCAAAGGGTGTGATTAACTGGCAGGTTTTTTTTTTTTTATTTCTTTCATTTTTTCATTTAGCAAAATATATAGCTTTTTAAATTTCATATTTCTATATTTACATTTCAAATGTTATTTCCTTTTCCAATTCCCTATTTCTAAGAGCCCTAACCGGTCCACCTCCCATTCTACTATAAACCCCTTACTGCCCTTTGGCATTCCCATGAACTGGGAATCAAATGTATGGAGGAAGAAGGGCTTCTACTTCTGTTGGTTCCCAACAAGGCCATCTGGTACTACATATGCAGTGGGAGCCAAAGGTATGTCCATGTACATTCGTTGAATATTGGTCTAGTATTAGAGAACTCTGGTTCATTGGCATTGTTTTTTTTATGGGTTTGCAAACCCCTTTAGCTCTTGTAATCTTTTCTCAAAATTTACCAACAAAAATTCCGTTTACATTTAACAGGTTTGCCACAAGCATTCACTTCTGTAATTGAGATATTCTAGCTGTGTCTCTCATGAAATATCTATATTCTCTTCCTGGCAGAATGCACTTCTTAACTAATCAATATTATCTAATTTTGGTGGCAAATCTATCTATCTATCTATCTATCTATCTATCTATCTATCTATCTATCTATCATATATATATACATATACATATATATATATACATATATATATATATATGTATATATATACTCCTACGTGAGGTTAGATGGAATTTTAACATGGATTCTCACAACTAGATCAAGAATGTAGAATCTACAGAAGCCAAGGCCTCTTATACTCCCTCCTGTACTTATGAACTTTCTGAAGTTGAGGTTTCAGTGGAACTCAAGGCATTTCTGTCCCTGACCATCCATTCAAGTCCTAGGTTTGGCCTGAAGAAGGAATCATTGTAAAACATCCAAAACCCTCAAGACTGGCCATGGGAACACAGGAAGGAAGATTTTGCAGAACTGATATCAAACGGGACTAGAACCGGATTCCATATTACATGTTGTCTGTGCTTTACTGATGTCTGATAATTTTTGGATAAAATAAGGATTTCGAGTTTATCATTTGAAGTAGGTACACAATATTTACATTGTTGTATGCACTCTATAATTGGGCCCCCTTTGTTACCAAAATCATTGCAAAAATGGAACTGGAAAATAGAAATTTTTTTTGGTTCTTTTTTTTTGGAATTGGGGACCGAACCCAGGGCCTTGTGCTTCCTAGGCTAGCGCTCTACCACTGCGCTAAATCCCCAACCCTAGAATTTTTGAGTATACATTCAGGAATGAATATAAAATGCCCTATCAAGGAATGAAGAATAAGAACATGAAATACAATATTCACTCAATTAAAGGTCTATAGGAAAAATACTGGCCTTTGGGAAACAGAGAAAACCTTGAAAGTTGAACTGTATGTCACAGAAATGGACATGGGAATAGAAAGATTATCCAAAAAAATCACGTACATATTCCTAGTTTTCTTCTACCCATCACAAGCCCATGATAAACTTTCTCCATTCAGAGCATGTAATGAAGCTAAGAGAACACTCTAGCTACAGGTTTCCACTTTGTCACAAGAGACACTCATGGAAAGGGCACGCTTGAATCTGGTCATGTAAGGAAAGCTATTTAGTAGGTAGGCCATGGCAGATCTCAGAGACATCATTATGGGTCCCACCCTGAAAAACCTCTTGTATCCTGGAGATCACTAGCTTCTTCTGAGATGTCATAAGTGTAGTCGTGAGTGCTACTGCGTCTCCGATATTCCTTCAGTACCTCTAGGCTTTATTTATTGGCCTCTAATTCAGAGTAAATAGCCATTTGGGAGGAAAAGAGGATGAAGAGATCAGAGATGGGGAGAAGGAAGGTGCCTTTCTGTATTGGTATAAAAAGAGGAAGAGGCTCCCACCACGGAGAGCTCATAAGCAACACCCCACATGCCAACTTGAGCCTCGGGACCACAGGAAATACCAACTTTTCTGTTACAAGTGACTTGACTGGTGGCCTTGGGACACATAGAGGCAAAATTCCTCTAGGACTGGACACTTTCCCTTTTTACCGGTAGTCCCAATCTCGTGCTCCCTACCTCCAGTTCACTGCTCCCAAACACCGTGGGAGAGAGGACTCACACACTAGAGAGGTGGGCACTCCTGAGACTGTAGAGCAGAAGAGACCAGCAAGTCTGCCCACCCCTGCCCACATCCCTGGCCCAAGAGGAAACTGTATATGGCTCCTGGGTTCCCTTGGATAAGGGCACAGGAGCAGCAAATCTGCTGCATCTGAGACACCGCCAGAACCTGAAGGGACCATCCGGATAAACTGTTCTCTGCACATAAATGCCGTGGGAGGTTGAGCTAAACATTCAGAGAGGCAGACACGCCTGGGAAATCGCAAGAGACTACACCCAACCCACATCACTGATGCCAGAGGAAATCACCAAATGCCATGTGGAACCCTGGTGCACAGAAGCTTCTGGAAAGGGCAGTGCAGATCTTCCTGGGTGTTTCCTCCACGGAGAGCTCATAAGTAACTCCTCATGAGCAAACTTGAGCCTCAGGACCACAGAACACAAACCTTCCTGCTCCAAGTGACCTGCCTGTTGAACTCAATACACAGGCCAACAGGAACAGCTGAAGACCTGTAGATAGGAAGAACTACAACATAAATAAAAAAGTAGATGCCTACAGAAAGGAATCACAAAAAGCCCTTAAAGAATTCCAGGAAAACAGAGTCAAACAGTTGAAGGAATTATAAATGGAAATAGTATCAATCAAGAAAGAACACATGGAAACAACCCTGGATATAGAAAACCAAAGGAAGAGACAAGGAGCCGTAGATACTAGCATCACCCACAGAATACAAGAGATAGAAGAGAGAATCTCAGGAGCAGAAGATTCAATAGAAATTGTCGATTCAACTGTCAAAGATAATGTAAAGCGGAAAAAGGCACTGGTCCAAACCATACAGGAAATCCAGGACTCAATGAGAAGATCAAACCTAAGGATAATAGATATAGAAGAGAGTGAAGACTCCCTGCTCTAAGGACCAGTAAATATCTTCAACAAAATCATAGAAGAAAACTTCCCTAATCTAAAAAAAAATAGATACCCGTAGACATACAAGAAGCCTACAGAACTCCAAATAGATTGTAACAGAAAACAAACACCTCCCGATACATAATAGTCAAAACACCAAATGCACGAATTAAGAAAGAATATTAAAAGCAGTAGGGGAACAAGGTCAAGTAACATATAAAGGCAGACCTATCAGAATCACACCAGACTTTTCGCCAGAAAATATGAAAGCCAGAAGATCCTGGACAGATGTCATACAGACCCTAAGAGAACACAAATGCCAGCCCAGGTTACAGTATCCTGCAAAACTCTCAATTAACATAGATGGAGAAACCAAGATATTCCATGACAAAACCAAATTTACACAATATCTTTCTACAAATCCCGCACTACAAAGGATAATAAAGGGTAAAACAAAACATAAGGAGGCAAGCTACACCCTAGAAAAAGCAAGAAACTAATAGTCTTGTCAACAAAACAAAGAGAAGAAAAGCACAAAAACATAACCTCACATCCAAATATGAATATAACAGGAATCAATAATCCCTATTCCTTAATATCTCTCAACATCAATGGTCTCAAATCCCCAATAAAAATACATAGATTAACAAACTGGATACGCAATGAGGACCCTGCATTCTGCTGCCTATAGGAAACACACCTCAGAGACAAAGAAAGACACTACCTCAGAGTGAAAGGCTGGAAATCCACTTTCCAAGCAAATGGTCAGAAGAAGCAAGCTGGAGTAGCCATTCTAATATCAAATAAAATAAATTATCAGCTAAAAGTCATCAAAAATATAAGGAAGGACACTTCATATTCATCAGTGGAAAAATCCACCAAGATGAACTCTCAATCCTAAATATATATGCCCCAAATACAAGGACACATATATATGTAAAAGAAACCTTACTAAAGATCAAAGCACACATTGCACCTCACACAATAATAGGACATTTCAACACACCATTCTCTCAATGGACAGATCACGGAAACAGAAATTAAAGAGAGACATAGACTAAGAGAAGTCATGAACCAAATGGACTTAACAGATATTTATAGAACATTCTATCCTAAAGCAAAAGGATTTACATTCTACTCAGCTTCTTATGGTACTTTCTCCAAAATTGACCATATAATTGGTCAAAAAAATGGTCCTCAACAAGTACATAAAGATAGAAATAATCCCATGCATGCTATCAGACCACAACGGCCTAAAGCTGGTATTCGATAACAATAAGGGAAGAACGCCCACATATACGTGGAAGTTAAACAATGGTCTACTCAACGATAACCTGGTCAAGGAAGAAATAATGAAAGGAACTGAAAATCGAATTTAATGAAAATTAAGGTACACCATACACAAACTTATGGTACACAATGAAAGCTAAGAGGAAAACTCATAGCTCCGAGTGCCTGCAGAAAGAAACAGGAAAGAGCCTATGTCAGCAGTTTGACAGCACACCTAAAAGCTCTAGAACAAAAAGGAGCAAATACACCCAGGATGAGTAAAAGACAGGAAATAATCAAACTCAGAGTTGAAATCAGCCAAGTAGAAGGAAAAAGGACCATAGAAAGAATCAACAGAACCAAAAGTTGGTTATTTAAAAAAAATAAGCAGGACAGATAAAACCTTAGCCAGGCTAACGAGAGGACATAGAGAGTGAATCCAAATTCACAAAATCAGAAATGAAAAGGGAGATATAACTACAGATTCAAAGGAAATTCAAAGAATCATCAGATCTTACTGTAAAAGACTATATTCAACAAAATTTGAAAATATGCAGGAAATGGACAATGTCCTAGACAGATACCAGGTAACGAAGGTAAATCAGGAACAGATAAACCAGATAAACATCCCCATAACTCCTAAGAAAATAGATGCAGTCATTAAAGGTCTCCCAACCAAAAAGAGGCGAGGTCCAGACAGGTTTAGTGCAGAATTCTATCAACTTCATAGAAGACCTCATACCAACCCTATCCAATTATTCCACAGAATTGTAACATATGGAGCACTACCGAATTCCTTCTATGAAGCCACAATTACCCTTATACCTAAACCACACAAAGACACAACAAAGAAAGAGAACTTCAGACCAATTTTCTTTATGAATATCGACGCAAAAATACTCAATAAAATTCTGCCAAACCGAATCAAAGAGCACATCAAAACAATAATCCACCATGATCAAGTAGGCTTCATACCAGGCTTGCAGGGATGGTTTAATATACGGAAAACCATCAATGTGAACCATTATATAAACAAACTGAAAGAACAAAACCACATGATCATTTCATTAGATGCAGAGAAACCATTTGACAAAATTCAACAGCCCTTTATGATAAATGTCCTGGAAAGAATAGGAATTCAAGGACCATACCTAAACATAGTAAAAGCCATATACAGCAAACCAGTTGCTAACATTAAAATATATGGAAAGAAATTTGAAGCAATCCCACTAAAATCAGGGACTAAAAGAGACTGCCCACTTACTCTCTGCTTATTCAATTTAGTTCTTGAAGCTCTAGCCAGAGCAATCAGACAACAAAAGGAAATCAAGGGGATACAGATTGGTAAAGAACAAGTCAAAATATCACTATTTGCAGATGATATGATAGTATATTTAAGTGATCCCAAAGGTTCCACCAGAGTACTACTAAAGCTGATAGACAACTTCAGCAAATTGGCTGGGTATAAAATTAACTCAAATAAATCAGTAGCCTTCTTTTACACAAAAGAGAAACAAGCTGAGAAAGAAATAGGGAAATGACACCCTTCATAATAGACCCAAACAATATAAAGCAAGTAAAAGATCTTTACAAAAGGAACTTCAAGACTCTGAAGAAAGAAATTTAATGAGACCTCAGATGATGGAAAGATCTCCCATGCTCATGGATTGGCAGGATTAATATAGTAAAAATGGCCATTTTACCAAAAGGGATCTACAGATTCAATGCTATCCCCATCAAAATACCAATCCAATTCTTCAAAGTGCTAGACAGAACAATTTGCAAATTTATATGGAAAAAAAAACCTAGGATAGCTAAAACTATTCTCAACAATAAAAGGACTTCAGGGGGAATCACTATCCCTGAACTCAATCAATATTACAGAGCAATAGTGATAAAAACCTGCAAGGTATTGGTACAAAGACAGAGAGATAGACCAATGGAACAGAATTGAAGACCCAAAAATGAACCCACATACCTATGGGCACTTGATTTTTGACAAAGGAGCCAAAGCCATCCAATGGAAAAAAGATAGCATTTTCATCAAATCATGCTGGTTCAACTGGAGGTCAACATGTAGAAGAATGCAGATCGATCCATGCTTATCACACTGTACAAAGCTTAAGTCCAAGTGGATCACCACCTCCACATCAAACCAGATACACTCAAACTGATAGAAAAAAAAACTAGGGCAGCATCTCGAACACACGGGCACTGGAAAAACTTTCCTGAAGAAAACACCAATGGCTGATTCTCTAATTTCAAGAATCAGCAAATGGGATCTCATAAAACTGCAACGCTTCTGTAAGGCAAAGGACACTGTGGTTAGGACAAAATGGCAACCAACAGATTGGGAAAAGATCTTTACTAATCCTACAACAGATAGAGGGTTTGTATCCAAAATATACAAAGAACTCAAGAAGATAGACTGCAGGGAGACAAATAACCCTACTAAAAACTGGGGTTCAGAAATAAACAAAGAATTCACAGCTGAGGAATAATGAATGACTGAGAAAAACCTAAAGAAATGTTCAACATCTTCAGTCATAAGGGGAATGTAAATCAAGACAACCCTGAGATTTCACCTCAAACCATCAGAATGGCTATGATCAAAACTCAGGAGACAACAAATGCTACTGAGGATCCTGAGAAAAAGGAACACTCCTCCATTGTTGGTGGGATTGCAGATTGGTACAACCATTGTGGTAATCAGTCTGGAGGTTTGTCAGAAAATTGAACATTGAACTACCTGAGGATCCCGCTATACCTCGCTTGGGCATAAACCCAAAAGATGCCCCAACATATAAAAAAGACACGTGCTCCACTATGTTCATAGCAGCCTTATTTATAATAGCCAGAAGCTGGAAAGAACCCAGATGCCCTTCAACAGAGGAATGGATACAGAAAATGTAGTACATCTACACAATGGAATATTACTCAGCTATCAAAAACATTGACTTCATGAAATTCATAGGAAAATAGTTGGAACTGGAAAATATCATCCTGAGTGAGGTAACCCAATCACAGAAAAACACACATGGTATGCACTCATTAATAAGTGGCTATTATCCCAAATGCTTGAATTACCCTAGATGCATAGAACACGTGAAATTCAAGGTGTATGATCAAAATGTGAATGCTTCACTCTTTCTTTAAAAGGGGAACACGAATACCCTTGGCAGTGAATAGAGAGGCTAAGATTAAAACCGAGACAGAAGGAACACCCATTCAGAGCATGCCCCACATTTGGCCAATACATATACAGCCACCCAATTAGACAAGATGGATGAAACAAACTAGTGCAGGCCAACAGGAGCCGGATGTAGATCTCTCCTGAGAGACACAGCTAGAATACAGCAAATACAGAGGCGAATGCCAGCAGCAAACCGCTGAACTGAGAATATGGCCCCTGTTGAAGGAATCAGAGAAAACTTGAAGAGCTTGAAGGGGCTCGATAACCCTTATGAATAACAATGCCAAGCAAGCAGACCTTCCAGGGAGTAAGCCACTTCCTAAAGACTATACATGGACTGACCCTGGACTCTTACCTCATAGGTAGCAATGAATATGGTAGTAAGATCACCAGTCAAAGGGGAAGCCCTTCGTCCTGCTTAGACTGAAACCCCAGTGAACGTGATTGTTGGGCAGAGTGCGGCAATACGGGAAGGATGGGGAGGGGAACAACCATAAAGAAGGGGATGGGGAGAGATTAGGGGGAATGTTTGCCCGGAAAGCGGGAAGGGGAATAACTTTTGAAATGTAAATAAGAAATACTCAAGTTAGTAAAAAAAAATATGTGGTCGATGGGAAAGATCAGTGAGTTCTGCGTAGTGGTTGAGTGGGTTCGCTGAAATGATAGCCTTTATCTGATCCTTCCTCATACGGGAATCAGTTGTGGTGAGCCTCTCAGAAGCATCTGGACTTCCCTGCTTGTTATCGTTCTTGCAAATCAGAGAGTTGATATAATTAATTGCTTTATCCCAGAGCCTAGTGTTGGGAAGGTCACACTTGTTTTTCTGAGAGTTCATGGCTTTCATTCTTTTTGCCCAGGAGTAAAAGTCCTAAGGAAGAAGTGAAAAACAAATATTGTGTCTTCAACTCAGTGTAAACTCCATGCTTTGGAATCCTACAGTGCAGTTTGAGTCTGACACTGACGTCTGGGAGAGAAAAGTGCTTCTTGTTGAGATTTCATCATCTCAGACTTTCCACTATTATTACTCTGACTACCATTTCCTACAATGACCTGTAGATTTTTGAGTCAATAGTTGTGATTAGCTGGCACTTCTCCTTTCTTTCATTTCTTTCACTTTCTTTTTATTTTTTAGCAAATTTTATTGCTTATTTAATTGGAAATAACTTTTTTTTCATTTCAATTATTATGTCCTTTCCCAGTTTTCTATAAGATCCCTTACTGATCCCCCTACCCTTCCTCTACAACCCCCATTACTGCCCCTTGACATTCACTTGAAGTGGGAGTCAAACTTCGTGATGACCAAGGGCTTCTCCTTCTATTGGTGCCCAAGAAGTCCATCCTCTGACACATATTCAGTTGGAGCCATAGGTCTGTCCATGAACAGTCTTTGAATATTAATTTAGTACTAGAAACCTATGGTTCATTGGCATTGTTATTTTATGGTGTTGAAAGCCCCTTCAGCTCTTTTAATCCTTTCTCAAAATCTACCAATAAGAGGTCTGGTTTTTGTTAACATTTTTGCCACTAGCATTCACTTCTGTATTGACATGCTCTAGTTGTGTCTCTCAGTAAAAATGTACATCCAGTTCCTGGCAGCATGCACTTCTTAGTTTCAACAATCTTATCAAGTTTGGGTGGCTGATATATGTATATACTTTTAGTCGCACCTACAGTTAAAAGGCTAGGAGGAATATTAACATAGATTCAGTGCAAGTAGATCAAGAATGTAGAATCCACAAATGGCAATGCAATATAGAATCCCTCCGGTTCTTATGAACCTATTGATTTTGAGGTTTCCTTGAACCTCAAGCCATTCACCTTCTTGACTATCCTCCTGAATCTTCTGTTTTGCCTGAAGAAAGAATCATTGTGAAACATCCAAAACCCTCAAGTCTGGCCATGGGAACACAGGAAGGAAGATATTGCAGAACTGATATGAAATGGAACTAGAGAACCGAATTCTATAGTTCATGTTCTCCTTTGCTTTACTGATGTATGTTAATTTTTGGATAAAATAAGGATTTGGAGTTTGCCATTTGAAGTAGGTACACAATATTTACACTGGTGTATTCACTCTATACCTGGGCCCCCTTTGTTGCCAACATCATTGCAAAAGTGGAATTGGAAAACAGATAATTTGAGTTCACATTCAGGAATATTTTAAACTGCCCTATTAAGGAATGAAGAATTAGAAAATGAAATACAGTAATCACTCAATTAAAGGTCTGTAAGGAAAATACTGGCCTTTGGGAAACAGAGAAAAACTAGGAAATTGAACTGTATGTCACAGGAATGGACCTTTGAATAAAATTATTATCTAGAAAAATATGCTCCACACCATCTTCCTAGATTTTTTCTACCCATGCCAATCCCCTGATTAACTTTGTCCATTCAGACCATGTAAACACTAATGCAACAAAGAGAAGTCTCTAGGTTTAGAGAGATGTAGTACAAAAGGTTTCCACTGTGTCATAGGAGACTCTCCTGGAAAGGGCACCGCCAGATTTGGTCTATATTAGGAAATCTGTTTAGCAGGTAGGCCCTGGCAGTTCTCAGTGACATCATCCCTTTTGCCCTCCATGATATATTTCTTGTATTCTGGAGACCCCTATATTCTTCTGTGATGTCACAAGTGTTGTTGTGACTGCAACTGCCTCTCACATATTCCTTCAGTACCTCTAGTGTTTACTAATTAGCCTCTAATTCAGAGTAAACAGTCATTTGAGAGGGAGGACAAAGAGCATTAAGAGATCAGAGATGGCTGAAGGAAGCTGGCCTTCTGTCTTGTACAAAGAAAGGAGGAAAGATGTGGTGTATGGGAAAGCTCAGTGAGACCTGGGTAGTGGTTGAGTGGGCTTGATAATAGATAGACTTGATCTGAGCCTTCCACATATGGGAATCAGGAGCTGGGAGCCTCTCAGAAGCATCTGGACTTCCCTGTTCTTATTGTTCCTGGAAATCAGAGCGTTTATATTATTAATTTCTTTATCCCAAAACCCAAGTGTTGGGAAGGTCACAGTTGTTTTCCTGACAGCTCATGTCTTTTCTTCTTTTTGCCCAGAAGAAAAAGGTCCTAAAGAAGAAGTGAAAGACAAGTACTGTGTCCTCATCTCAGAGTAAACTCCTCCAGTCTTTGGATTCCTATAGTTCAGTTTGTGTCTGACACTGATATCTGGGAGAGAGAAGTGCTTCTAGTTGATTCTGCATCATATCAGTCTTTTCACTAGTATTATTCTGACTACCATTCCCTGACAGTTACACTTTATATTTCTGAATCAATAGGTTAGATTAGCTAAGTTTCTTTTTTTATTTCTTTCATTTTTTATTTTTTTAGCAAATTTTATTACTCATTTAATTGGATATTTTTTTATTCACATTTCAAATGTTACTTTCTTTCCAAATTTCCTCTCCATAAGTGTCCTAACCGGTCCCACTCCCCTACTTTTACAACCCTCTTTACTGAACCTGACATTCACTTGAACTGGGTGCCAAACGTGAGAAGGTCCAAGGGCTTTTCCTTCCATTGGTGCCAAGGAATCCATCCTCTGCCACATATGCTGTTGGAGCCATATGTCTGTCCACGGACAGCCTTTGAATATTGGTTTAGTAACAGAAAGCTCTGGTTTGTTGGAATTGTTCTTATTGGGTTGAAAGTCCCTTCAGCTCTTGTAATCCTTTCTAAATATCTACCAAGAAGAGACCCGTTTTCATTTCACTAGTTTGCCACTAGCATTCACTTCTGTATTTAACATGCTCTAACTGTGTCTCTCTGGAAACGTCTTTCTCCAGTTCTTGGCAGCTTGCTCCCCTTAGCTTCATCAATCTTCTGTAGTTTTGGTGTCTCCTACTCCTATGAGGTTAGGTGGAATTTTAACATGGATTATGCACAATTAGGTCAGGAATGGAGAATCCACAATTGTCAATGCCAAATAGATTCCACTGTGTACTTATGAAACTATTGTAGTTAAGTTTTCCCTGCACCTCAAGACATTCCTCGCCCTGCCCATCCTCCTGATCCTTATTTTTGCCCTGAAAAAGGAATCATGGAAAAACACCCTAAACCCTCAAGTCTGAACCTTGGAAATAATGAAGGTTGATATTAAAGAACTGATTATCTTTTGGAACTACAGAACCACATTCTAAAGTCGTCGTTGTCCTTTGCTTTACTGATGTCTGTTAATTTTTGGATAAAATAAGGATTTTGGAGTTTATCATTTGAAGTAGGTACACAATATTTACACTGCTATATTCACTCTATAGTTGGGCCCCTTTTTTGCTAAAATCATTGCAAAAATGGAATTGTAAAACAGAATTTTTGAGTACACATTCAGGAATATTTATAATGTCCCCCAAAAAGGAATGTACAATAAAAAGTGAAACACAATATTCATTCAATTAAAAGTCTATAGGGAGAATATTGGCCTTTGGGAAACAGAGAACAAATACAATTATTTCTGTATGTCACAGGAATGAACCTGGGAAAAACTATTATCTAGAAGAATCTTCTCCACTCCATCTTCCTAAATCTTTTATACCCATGCCAAGCCCCTGGCTAACTTTCTCCATTCAAAACATGTAACCTTTAAGGAAGCAAAGAGATTTTTATAGCTTTAGATAGATGGACTATGTAAAGGTTTCCACTGTGTCACAGGAGACATACCTGTAAAGGGCACTCCAAATATGTTCAATGTAAGGAAATATATTTAGCAGGTAGTACATGGGAGTTCACAGTGACATCATCATTAGGCTCTCCCTCAAGTATATCTTGTAACCTGGACTCCCCTAGCTTCTTCTGTCATGTCACAAGTGTTGCCGTGGCTGCAACTGCCTCTCAGATATTCGTGCAGTACATCTAGGGTTTACTAATTGACCTATAATTCAGAGTAAAGACCCATATGGGAGGGAGAACAAAGAGGATAAAGATATCAGTTATGGGGAGAAGGAAGCTGGTCTTCTGTCTTTTTATTAAAAAAAGGAAGAAGTACGTGATCCTTGGTATAGCTCCGAGAGTCCTTAGTAGGGATTTAGTGGGATCTCTGAAGGGTTAGTCTTGATATGAGCCTTCCACATATGTGAATCAGGTGCTGGAAGCCTCTCAGAAGCATCTGGACTTCCCTGTTCTTATCGTTCCTGGAAGTCAGAGAGTTTATACCATCATTATTTTTTATTCCAAAACCAAGTGATGGGCAGGGGACAGTTGTTTTCCTGAGAGCACATGGCCTTTATTCTTTTTTCAAGAATAAAAAGGTCTTAAGGATGAAGGGAAAGACAAGTATCAAATCCTCAGCTCAGAGTAAACTCCTCCGTGCTTTGGATTCCTATAGTGCAGTTTGTGTCTGACACTGACATCTGGGGGAGAGAAGTGTTTTTAGTTGAGTCTTCATCATTTCAGTCTTTCCACTAATATTACTCTTACTATCATTCCCTGACAATGACCTTTACATTTCTGAGTCAGTAGCTGTGAATACCTGGCAGTGTTCTTTTCTTTAATTTCTTTCATTGTTTTTTTTAATTTTTTTTATCCAATTTTATTCCTTTTTTAATTGGGAATTTCTATATTTACATTTCAAATGTTATTTCCTTTCCCCATTACCTGCCTACATGATCCCTAACCGGCCCCACTCCTCTTTTTCTATAACTTCCCTTACTCTACGTTTTCAGTTCACTGATTTGCCCCTAGAATTCACTTCTGTATTTGATAAGTTCTAGCTGTGTCTCACAGGGAAGATCTATATAGACTCCTTGGCAGCATGTGCTTCTTAGCTCCATCAATCTTATCTAGTTTTGGTGACTGATGTGTATATGTTTTTGCCACATGTACAGCATGCTCTGAATGGGATTTCCTCGGTCTCTGCTCTAAATTCAGAGATATTATGGTTCCACCTTTTTTTTTTATTAACTTGAGTATTTCTTATATACATTTCGAGTGTTATTCCCTTTCCCAGTATCCGGGCAAACATCCCCCTCCCCCCTCCCCTTCCTTATGTGTGTTTCCCTCCCAACCCTCCCCCCATTGCCGGCCTCCCCCCACCAGTCTAGTTCACTGGGGGTTCAGTCTTAGCAGGACCCAGGGCTTCCCCTTCCACTGGTGCTCTTACTAGGATATTCATTGCTACTTTTGGGGTCACAGTCCAGGGTCAGTCCATGTATAGTCTTTAGGTAGTGGCTTAGTCCCTGGAAGCTCTGGTTGCTTGACATTGTTGTACATATGGGGTCTTGAGCCCCTTCAAGCTCTTCCAGTTCTTTCTCTGATTCCTTCAACGGGGGACCTATTCTTAAGGAGTAAAGCATGCACATTTTGTGTATCCTTTTCTTGAACTTCCAGTTGTCTTAGGACTGCATCTTAGGTAATTTGAGCTTTTGTGCCAATATCCACTTTTGGTGATTTCATACCATGTGTGATTTCATACCATTCTGTGATTGGGAAACCTCAATCAGTATGATATTTTCTAGATCATTCTATGTCTATGAATTTCTTGAGATAATTGGTTTTGACAGTTGAGTAGTAAACCATTATGTAGATGTACCACATTCTCTGTATCCATTTCTCTGATGAATGCCATTAGGGTTTCTTCTAGCTCCTGGGTATTATAAATAAGGCAGCTATGAACATAATTAAGGATGTGTCTTTTTTGTATGTTGGAGCATCTTTTGGTTATATTCTCAGGAGAGATCGTTATGGGTCCTCGAGTAGTGTAATTTCCAATTTTCTGCAGAATCTCCAGACTAATTTCCAGAGTGGTTGAACCAGTTCCTTATGCCACCAACAAAGAAGGAGCATTCCTCTCACTTGACATCCTTATCGACATCTGCGGTCTCCTGAGTTTGTATTACAGTCATTCTTACATGTGTGTGGAGGAATCTCAGGATTGTTTTTATGTACATTTCCTTGATGACTAAATATGATAAACATTTCATTAGATGCTTCTCAGATATTTGATATTCTTCAGTTGAGAAATCTTTGTTTTGTTTGTACCACAATTTTAATAGGGATATTTGTCTCTCTGAAGCGTAATTTCTTAAGTTCTTTGTATGTATTAGTCAATAGCCCTCTGTCAGCTGCAGGATTGGTGTAGACCTTTTCCCAATCTGTTTCCTGCTGTTTTGTCCTAATGACAGTGTCTTTGCCAGGCAGTTTTCTACTACATTGAAGAAATATCAATTAGTGAAATGGTAGAGGGACTGGCTCCTTCCTGACTTCTGTACGTGTCCTGAACAGTAATTGGGGGAACTACACAACCATGTTCTATTCCTACAAGGCATGTCAATCTACACTCATAGGTCTAGAGACAATTAGCAATGATCCTGGGCATCTGCACATCAATGGTGTGCTGATGGAGTTTGTAGTTTTCATCCTGGCTTCTTTAACTATAGGCTAAGATGTTCTGAAGCCAAATTACAACTTGTGCAGATGTGAATATGCCTGAGGAGGCTGTATCCTTGGTTTCCTGAAGCATAGCTAAGGGAGACATAGGAAATCAGAACTCCCTGCTCAACTGATCTCTGGGAATGCTGACATACTTGCTTCATCTCTTTATATGTTCTTGAATATCCTTTGGTGTTCTAGCATTGGATTGCAATGAAACACTATGCAGGAGAGGTGTGGGAAATACCTGAACTCTTCCATTAGACATCAGCGAGATGAGCTGTATTTGCATTCAATTGACTGTGTATGTTTCTGGTCTTTGTTTGACCATGCAGTTCTGATGTCTCATACTTCATTGTTCATGTGTCCAAATTGTGGGAAAAGCACAACTCAATTGTTTCTCATCCTCCATCCTGGGGTCTTAGATTATAGTGCAACCCTTCACATTTTATATTTTAGATCCACTGTCCTAACTTTTTTTCAACATGCACATCTCTGTTATCCCTGCACACTGTCTGTGTGTTTGTGTGTGTGTGTCTGTGTGTGTGTCTGTGTCTGTGTGTTTCTGTGTATCTATTGTGTGCATGTGTGTATGTGTCCTTAAATGTTTAGTTTGTATGGATGTTTACAGAAACGTTGTCACTGAAAGAAGTTTATGAAAGAAATCTATAAAGTGTGGATGGGGCATAATCCTAATGTTCTCCCACAATGTGGCCTTCTAGAAAGAGTAGCATAATCTGCAATAAAAGAATATGCTTGTCAAAATGCAGGCTGACAGGAACTGGATGTAGATCTCTCCTGAGATACACAGCCAGATTACAGCAAATACATAGGTGAATGCCAGCAGCAAACCACTGAACTGAGAACTGGACCCCCGTTGAAGGAATCAGAGAAAGGACCGGAAAGGCTTGAAGGGGCTTGAGACTCCATAAGAACAACAATGCCAAGGAACCAGAGCTTCCAGGAACTAAGCCACTAACTAAAGATTATACATGGACTGATCCTGGGCTACCACCCCATAGGGAGCAATGAATAGCCTAGTAGGAGCACCAGTGGAAGGGCAAGCCCTTGGTCCTGCTAGCACTGAACCCCCACTGAACGTGATTGTTGTGGGGAGGGTGGTAATGGGGGGAGGATGGGGATGGGAACACCCATATACCATGGGGTTAGGGGTTAGAGAGCGGGTATAGCGGGATGTTGGCCAGGAACCCGGGAAAGGGAAAAACGATTGAAATGCAAGTAAGAAGTACTCAAGTTAATAAAGAAAAAAAAAAGAATATGGTTCAAAACAAAACTTGGAGGAAATACCGTGACATGTCTACATTATTACTGTGAACAGTGACATTGTTTTCTTGGCTTCTGTGGTCAGACATGTGGCCTTTGAAGCCAAGCTGCATCCTATGGATCTGTAAATAAGCTGAGAGAGACTTTCAACTCGGTCACATGAAGCATGTGAAAGGCATGACAAGACAGTTCCAGCCATTGTGACACTGCCTTCCCAATGGATACATGGAAGTGTTGACAATCACAGAGTGGGATTCTCATGTCTGAACTTTGACACCCAGCTAGGGAAAGAATAACGTGTCAGTTCACTTCCTGAGTACCATCCACAATCCAAGGGTAGGCTCAGATGAAGTACTGTTGAAGATAGGTGCTGTTCCTTTTGAGCTGCATCTGAGGGTGTGTGGAAGACCATTCAGCCTCTTGTGACATGGGAGATCAGAATAATGAGAAACAGACAGAGGGGGCAACTGTGTGTTTTTTTGTGGGCCACCATAACTACGTTTTCCAGGCTAAGGATTTGCTCTTTGAAATTGAGTGTCTCACATTGGTAAAGGTCAAGCTGTACGAAGCCTCAATATCAAAACTGGCTTCTTACTTAGTTACTGTGATTTACAGGCAGTCCTTCATACCTTTTCTTCTAGATTCACAAATTCTATCCTGGCTTCATGTACATAAGGTATATTCTTTAATTCTCTCTCTCTCTCTCTCTCTCTCTCTCTCTCTCTCTCTCTCTCTCTCTCTCTCTCTCTGTGTGTGTGTGTGTGTGTGTGTGTGTGTGCCTCTCTGTCATATTTTTCCTCTTTCCTAAAACAGTCTTTACTAATGATAACATATTTTTTGCCAGTTTATGTACTTCCTTATCTCATAAACCCCAGTGTGATCTGAACTTGTTATCCTCTGAAGAACCAATTAGAAATAGAGTTGTATTTCTACTAGACTAGTACTTAAATAACTATGAAGACGCAGAATATTCAACAACTCCCAACAAGCTAGGGGCCAGTAAGCATGTATGGAAAATAAATTTTCAGAAATCCAAGAAATGCATGGCAGGCTGACCATGGACTGGCTTCTCTTTACCGGGACAGCCAGCATCAATACAGAGGTAACAAGGGGCTTTAATAAACATTTATAGTTTAATAATACCTAGACTCTACCCTTACTTTACCATTCCCTGTCTGTATGTTTCTAATGGATGTTGTCCATAAATGTAATAGTGACACCCTTTCAAGAGTATAGAAGTTGTCACATGTGGCATCCAACAGAAGAATTTGACTTTTCTTCCCTGGTTGAAGCTTCTTATAGGTGATCTACAACATCTTTGTCCCCATGACTGATGCTTTGTTTTGGTGTGTGTGTGTGTGTGTGTGTGTGTGTGTGTGTGTGTGTCCATCTGTCTGTCTGTCTTTGTCTCTGTCTATCTGTTTCCTCCACGTGATACCTCTCCATAGTACAGCATGACTTCTTAATTGTTCATTCCAAGGCTGACCCATCATGCTTTCCCCGACTGTTTTTGAGGTTTCAAATTGCACCTATGTTAACCAATGCACCTGTAGCCTGCCCTGTGAACAGCCGCTCACATCATAAACAGCCCCATGGCAAAAACATGTTATTTTTGAGGCTCTGAGCAAAGTTTTTATCCGAATTTATGCAATTATTCCTTATTTTTTACTCCCCCACACAAACTGTACTACTCTGTGGATCTTTCCCAAGTCTTTGATTACTTGTATTAACTATGTACAAAGAAGGCATAATCCCAACCCTCCACCATTAGTTAGGAGGAGCAATGGATGAGGAAATTGGAGAAAATGATCATTTAGCTCCAGAAGATGTCCTCTTACAGGGATTAACTGTGTAGAATTGTTGCATCAACGACAATCATCCTGACCTAACTTCCTTTCTTCCCTGTCATTTTCAGCCTGCAACATAAGGTGGGGAAGAAAAATTATGGGATGTGTTTTAAAATTTAGGCTTCAATATCTGTACAAGAAGGTGGGAAAGAATTAAATAATTCAGTCATATCTCCGTTTTAGAAGGGAGAGTGATGGAAAGTCTTCCCTTGAGTCACAGGCTAAGGTACTGGAAAGGACAACTTGGCTTGTTGGTTTGGAGAATATCTAGTTAATTAGTAGTTATGTGCTGTTGAAGGGGACACTCCTCTGCATACAGTATTGTGTGACTGAAATCCCATGGTATTCTCTGTGATGTCACTAGTGTTATGGAAACAGAAGCTCCCCTTGTGGTATTTAGTTAGTGCTTATCGGTTTAAACACAGACATATTTTTCAGTATTATCAAGTTATTTACAGGGAAAACAGAGTGCATGGAGAGATGAGAGAGAGACAAAAATGAAATTAGGACTTCTTCCTTGTTATATAAATGCAGAAGAAATAATTTGGTGTAAAGCTGAGAGAGTAATCCCTGAGCCAGTGCGGAGGAGATTCCTGGAGAAGCTGTGCCTGCGTCAGACCTTCTAGGAGCAGGACTTATGGTCTGAAACCTCTGGATTCTTAAAGAAGGGACCAAGAGTCACGAATATCTGATGAATGTATGGCAGATAGCCAGGAATTAACAAGCATGTGGTTGGTTTGCTATAAGTTCCTTAATTTCACTCTGAATGTGAAAGATATCCAATAGGAGCCACATAGATAAAGCTTCGAATATCAGGGTACAGTATTGGTCATCATCTTCAGAGGATTCTTGTACATGTCATTGATATGTTGTGACAAGAAGAGAGAGAGTGATACTGACCTGGACATGTATCAAGATCTCATACTCATTTTTATTGAACATACATGATTAGGGCTTGGTTGTTCTAAGCACTATGGACTACAGAACTTACCTGCATATGTCTAGCAATCTTGGTTGGAGGCAGGAGAGTAGCTAATAGGTCCAACTTGAAAGAGCTTTTTACTCTTTCAGTGCTTCAAAGTGTCTATATATTTCCCCTTTCCTCATGCTTTGTTGGGGGAATCAGCATGGTCTCTCCTGTGACTGGGCCATTAATATGCATGTTTCCTAGTGTTTATCTACAGGGTCTGGTGGGAAGGCATCATGCGAATCTTCCACCATCAATGAGCAAGTACAGCAGAAACTGACTATTAACCTCAGAAGAAAACCTGTGAGTTGGGTAAATTTCCAGGAATACTGACCCATTGCATCAACAGAATTTCAACAAAATATAGTTATTACACCCAGTCATTCATTGACTGTCTTGACCCCTCTGTGTTAACCCCAGTATTCTCACATCAGAAGAAACTGCAACTCCAACGTCCTCATGCACATACTAATTTTTCTGATGTGCCTCTCAAAAGCAGAACTTGAAGGTAGGATAGAAGAGTAATGGGAAGCTATTTCATTTCTCAGAAAAGCAGAAGCTGTGTTTGAATAACAGTCGAGATGTGGCAAGCAATGTGTGAGCTCTCACCCTGGATTTTAATAGACAGAGAATGCATTTTTCTGTCCTCAGAGGAACTCAGAAAGCTGGTCGGCTACAGAAGCACAGTAACTTAGATTTAGATAAGTAAACTTTTGTTTTTTATTTATTTTAAAGATTTATTTTATTTGATTTTTATGAGTAAACTATACCTGTCAGACACACCAGAAGAGGGCATCAGATGACATTATAGTTGGTTGGATGCCACGATGTGTACACCTGGAATTGAACTCATGACTTTGGAAAAACAGGCAGTGCTCTTAAATGCTGAATAATCTTCCCAGCCTAAACTACTTCTTCTTGTTCTTCTTCGTTTTCTTCTTCTCTTTCTTTTTCTTTTTCGTCTTCTTCTCCTTCTTCTTCTTCTTCTTCTTCTTCTTCTTCTTCTTCTTCTTCTTCTTCTTCTTCTCCTTCTTCTTATTGTTATTATTATTAGTAGTAGTAGTAGTAGTATTTTATTATTATTATTATTAGTAGTAGTAGTAGTAGTATTTTATTATTATTATTATTATTATCATTATTATTATTATTACTATTTTTATTAAGCAACCCTAAATAGATCAAAACTTTCCCTCCTCCAATACTCTTCCCCCTTCCCTGTCTCAAGAAGAACTTACAATACAGAAAGTCACCATAATATCTGCCCCTCGACCTCAGCACTAAATAAAGGAAAATTTTACTTTTTCTAAGCTATGGAGATTTTCTTGTTGACTGGACTCATAGCTTCAGACCTGAAATCAGGGATATTATGGACAATGGAGATCCTTTTGGAAGAAGCTGCTTGGAGGAACTGGAAAACAGTGAGCAAGAGTAAGATGTTGGTCCACCACCTGATCCCTTGCTGAGAACAAGGTCTCCTCTTCACAGCCTGGGAACTGGGTAAGCAGAGTAAGCAGGCATACCTAACAAGCCAATTCAGTTGTGTAAATGTATGTCCATATACAGGGTATAAAGGGAGAGGATTTCATTGACTAAGTTGAATATAAATTCTGTCCACTGTGTTCTTGTCACATGCAAGGAAACATTGGTGGATTTTGTCTATCCTGGAGTCCAAAAAGGTAGCTTCTCACTGTCATTGTCATTTCTTCCCTGAGAGGACCCCTAAGAGGACTGAGGGAAACTGAGAAAACACAGACAACAATATTATACATAGTAGAAATCATGGCCTTCTCATAAGAAACACTTCCTTGTAGCTGAGAATTCAGCAGAGGCAAATTGTAACCAAGGCTTGATAATGCAGCTGATATCTGGTATACAGACTCATTGACTAACTATTCTATTGGAGAAAGGAAGAACCAAAAGTTACCATGAGATCAAAAAAAGACTTAAAACTGAGTCAGAACTCTGATACATGCATTAAGTGTCCCAGTGAGGGTTACAAATAACATGAAGGGTATTTGTTTGAGCAAGAGTTACTCTTCTGGAATCCTCATATTTCATATTTACTTGAAAATCTGTCACAGCAAACTATATTGATATCAAACACTAGTCCAGAGTACCATATGCAAAAGTATATGATTCCTTCTGAAATACGGTGTTGAAAATACTGCACATCACACATTTGTATGTGAGGCTAAAATTTATGTTCTATATAGATGGAAGCATGCCCTCAATCCTTATCTAAGTAACTTTTTTTTTTCATTTTGAAAATGGCTGAGTATTCTTCAGTTCCCTGAACTGAAGTGATTCTTCCTCAGACTGTATACATAGTGGAAATCTGAGTAGTAATTGACATTTTTATCCAGGTGGTTTTCACCATGGATCTTTTGTACATGAATAAACATGCATAGACATATTTTAGCTAAGGGATTCATGTAGTAGCCTAAATATTACAGGATCCCTCTGCTGTAAATAATTTTCTTTTACACAGGTGAAGGAAGGTGTATCAAAGTCTGTGTATCAAACGTTGTAGATATTACACCATATATAGATGATAATATATCAAGAAGAATCCCTTAGGATTACACAGATTGATCTAGAAACTTCCACATGATTCTAATCCAGGACAAGTAATCACTTGACTTGGAAATTTACAATAATATAATGCTGTGGAGCTATGTGGAGTGTTAATAGATAATGAGAAACCACCTAAAGAGCACATGCATATGTACAAGATGCTATTCAAAAATTATCCAGAGGCAGTTTGGCAACCTATATTCAACACAAAGAGATTGATTCTTAACTTCAACGATTCTGATCAGATCAAATGAGTATTAAGAAAACTATATGAGAACTCACTTGTGTATCACATGACTGTACAACTAGGTAGTCACAGCAAACATGACATTCAGGAAGCATAACCTAAACTTGCCAACAATGGAAGGAGTGCATTTAGCTGACGAGGTGTGACCATGAACTCAAATTTGAAAAATACCAGTTAGGTTTGAATTTACAGAACAATAAATACTTAATGAATTTTGGGCAAAATTGTAATCTAAAGACTCCAAAAATTATTTATCATTCAGCTCTTAATCCCTATTGAGAGAGTAATGGTAGATATAATGAATTTATTCTGTACCCCAGAGGTATATGTAATTGGTGCAATTTGAAGTGATTTGATATGTTAAAGAGACATGCAAAACAAAGGAGGTCATGCTATCTTTGAACAGATATGCTTCTCAAACATGTAGCACGAGTTACTGTGGAATGACCTAGACACACACATGCACATATCCTACAATCAATTGACTTGCTCTGTGCTGTGTGTTGTATGCTGGATTTATCCAAGTTAGGAAGTACATATTACACAAGTAATTTAAACCCAATATCAATGAAAAGAATTCAGACTTCCTCTTGGGAATGCCGTCATAGATGATTTAATCCAGATCAAAAAGGAAAAATGAGTTACACATTCACTTTAATCTGAATGTTAATTCTCTAAAGTGTGTATCAGTATGATCAGTTTAGGGTAAGAGTCTAGTGAACTAGAATGTCCATATTTTGAGAAGTGCAAGTGTACTTATGCATTGCTGAAGGACACAGTCAAGGGCAGGAATATCAAATGTGAAGAGTCAGGGAAAAGAGCAACAATGAAGGGAACGTAGTATATACAGCTAAATTTGAGAAACATTTGAGGCATTGAATGGAAATGTAGTGGAGTAGTAAGATAAAATATTTTTTTTAATTTTTTATAAAGTAACTATATATTTACTATAGTTACAAGGACAGAAGATAAAATATTGAATGTGTTTATCTATGTGAAATTTGAATAATAAGTAAGTCACAACAATTATGGATTTCAACTTTCAGTAAACCTATGTTACAAATAATGAATGTATAGTCATTAAGGAGAGAGATGTGAACATCTCTGTGGGAAACATACATATCTTATATTATAAACATTAGAAGTGTAAAATAATCTATGTGTTTGTTTACATTTCAAAGTCATTTCCCAACTGGTCTTTCTTTATTGAATCCCCCAAGCCTTTCTGATGCTCTTTGTTTCTACGATGGTGCTCCTCCTTCTACATGCCCACTTCCACTTTAGCCATCTAACATCCCCCTTCTCTGGGACATGGCGTTTCCACAAGACCAATTGGCTTCCTTTCCAGAGATGTCAGATGAGGCAGTTGTCTTCTCCATATTCTTTGCTGTCTATATAGCAGTATGCATGTACTGGACCAGTATACTCTAGTTGGTAAATTTCCTGAGACTCTAAAGGGTAAAGTTAATTGATACTGTTGTTTTTCATATTGGTTTCCAATCCCCTTAAGATCCTTTAGGCATTCGACTAACTCATCTTATGTGGCTGTCAGTTTCTGTCAAATGTTTAGCTGTATCAGCATCTGTCTCAGTCAGGTGACGACAGAGTCCCTCAGAGGACAGACATATTAGGGTCATATCTGAAAGCACACCTTGACATCAGGAATAGTGCGAGTATTTACGGTTTGTGGATGAAATGATTCTTATGGTGTGGTGGTCTCTGAAAGGCCTTTCTTCATTCTCTGCTTTTTTTTTTTACATTTTTTGAGCCTTGGATATTATAACGTTAAAAATTATGAGCTGCGTGGGCAACACCATCCCTTCACCAGGGTCATGTATAGCTACAAGGGGAAGTCTGTTGTCGTTCTATCTCTTTGCTGCTTGGTATTTCAACTACCATCACTAGGTGTATGGGAGGATTTTGCATTCCTGAAATCTGGGACTTTCCTGGGGATATCCAAGTTCACCACCCACCATTGATGATTATTGTTATTTATTCCACTTTTCCTCTGGATTTCTCTCTTCTCTCTTTTCATTGTTGCTACTCCCCACACTTTGTACATCCTTCTCTACCTCTAGCTAGGACCCTCCTTCCCTCTGCCTTTTAAGTTTGTTGCAAGCATCCACAATTGGCTTTCTTTCATGTTACCCTCCATGTGATAAAGGATTTTCATAGTGGGTATTCTGAACTTTGTGGCTAAAACCCAATTGTCCCTAAGTACATCCCATGATAGGACCTTTTCAATCGCTGTTACTTCACTATTTTCCAGTTCCAATCCTTTTCCTACAGTGTTCTTGGTGTCCTCATTTTTAATACCTGAGTAGTGTTCCTTTGTTTTATTATAGCACACTTACTCTATTTATTCCTCAGTGGAGATGACATATATCACGATTGGTTCCAGCATTTGACTAATATGAGTAAGACTGCTTTAACCATGTTCAACAACATGTCCTTGTTATATGTGGATCAAGTTTGGGTATATGTGTTGAAGTGAGTGGTAAAGCTGGGTCTTCAGGTAAAGTTAATTACAATTTTCTCTGAACCTCCACCTTGATATCTAAAGTGGCTATACAGCTACCAATCCCACCAGCAATGGAGGAGTATTCCACTTTGCCTACATCCTAGCCCACTCTGCTAATTCACTAGTTGTTTTATCTTTGTCATTATGATTGATATAATGTAGAGTCTCTGGTTCATTTTGATTTGCTTTTTTCTCATATCTATGGATGGTGAACATTTCTTGATATGTTTCTCAGGTATTGAGATACATCAGTTGAGAAGTCTTGGTTTAGCTATCTAACCCATTTTAAAAGTTTGGATATTTGGTTGTCTGGGGCAGTAAGGTAGGGGGTGTCAATGTGGAGGGGACAACCACTATAAAACAGTGGTGGGAGAGGTTAGGGATGATGACCACCAACTCAGGAAAGATAAAAATATTTGAAATGCAAAAGAAATACCCTATTTAATGAAAAGGAAAAAATAATAAACTTACACTTCTAAAATCTTACTGTTGAATAAATATAGCTTTTGAGATTTTAAAACATTTATTTCCTACGGAAATAAAAATTGTATGTGCACATGGAATACAAGTGCTCAGCACTATATTAGCTAGTTATGGACCCTGAGAATTAAACTTATGTGTTCTATAACTATATTTTAGGATATTTTCAGGAACTTATTTTAATTATTTCTACACCTTTTCTGAGCCTGATACTTTTTATTGGCTATGTCCAATTGTTTTTACAAAGATACAGAAAAGTTACTTAATCTTTTCACAAACATTTTCACAGATATTTCAGCACTGACTCAATATGATTAAGGTTGGATATTATAAGGTATTATTAACCTACTGTTTTCATATAAAAACAAATTCTGTACTGTAGATGGCCGCAATAACATTCGCCACCACTAGATGGCGCTGGCTTTCACTGTGCCCCACGCGGTAGGCCAGGATAGCTTCTGCCATTATAAGATGGCGCCAGCCTTCGCCGCGCCAGACGACCCCCCTTTCAGGAAGTTAACTGTGCATGTGCAAGAGTGTCTTCATGCCAGTTCTTTGCCCACTCTGGGGCGTGCCTAATGAGATCATGGGTAAAACAACCAATCAGGTCTGGATGCGTGGCACTAGGGGGTTTATAAGCACACCATGTTGGTGCGGCGGGGCTTCTCCTTAAGATTAGAATAAAGTTTTACTCATAACAAGGACATCTATGTGTCCGCATGTTTCTTGCCAGCGGAAGGTCGCACACGGATCAATTGTTGCCGAATCCCGATACAAAAAGCCACATCATAGCCGGCACTACGAGAAGCCTCCATTTCATGGAAGAAGTCCAGAAGCTGTGAGTGGTGATAGACTCTGAGAGACTATGTTTATCCTTGATCTGTTTCAGCTCAGTCCTCTGCCAGATGCGGCAGAAGCCGCTATGGTTGCTCTGGCAGCCCTCGGGTTATTTCTATTGACCTTTGAGTTTCTAGTTACCACCAAACGGCGCCAGAGGTCGCGTGGGAACTGCCCAGCTATAACAACAAAGCAGAGAGTGTTGAGGGAAGGGTGAGGTGACAGAGTGTCAGAAACAGGGTGTAGTGAAAGGTTACATCAAACTGATTGATCTCAAGTACCAGGCCCCTCGGCGATCTTAGAGGTGAAAGATTGGGGAAAATACGCCTCGAGTGAGAAGGGAGGAGGTAAAAGGAACACAGTATTTTGGGAGAAAAACTTTTTCTTGGTGCTTTTAAAAGGTGTAATTAAGCTCCCACGCCAGCTCTGGGGACACCGCGGCGTCCGGGCGCTGACAGGACAGCTTTACAGAGACATACTGATCAGATTTGATAGCGAAAGAACGCCTAAAAATTTATTCAGGAGAATCAAACAAAAGGACATCTCAGTGACTGTGCACAGCCTGATAGAGTTAATATAATTGGGTTGTGAGTAAAAATATTCAGGGCTGTGTTTCACTTCCATACCATTGGTGAATGTCGGTCGTGCCTCTCAGATAATATATCTCAGTATCTTACAAGAATTGGGTTTCCACAAGTTGGTGGACTAGTCCAGGAATTGAGACAATCCATCGCCCATATCAACTCCACTCGAGTGGATAGTCACCGTGAACACCATCTGGCTTTTTCCCCTCTTTGTCTATTGTTTGTCTCTGGTGCACCAGGATGTCCCCATGTCTGTCAGTGTATTTCTGTGGTTTTTGTTTCTCGTTGTCTAAATGTTTTATGTTTCATGTTCAAAAGAAAAAATGATAAAAACTTTACCTGCTGGTCGTGCACACCTTGACTTGGTTGTAACTCATTTCAAAAAGGAACAAATGAATAAAAAACAGTTTCAATCAGGTTTTTGGACCCCTGTGCCTGTAGCCAGGTGTCTAGATTAGCTGGAGAAGCTGCCCAGAGGCTAAGCGTCTACATGAGCTGATCTTAAGAGCGCCAACAGCTTCTCAGATTCTTCGATACAAGAGTTGATAGCTGTTTCTCTTAGAAAAATCCCTGACTTATTATTTTGACTCAACAGGTGACAAGGTGCTTCTCTTAAAATCATAGCTAAAAGGGTAAAAATGGTGTTTGGTCTAAATATTAAAGATAGGTGTAGCCACTTCAATTTTGTTTCTCATTGGTTTTAAATGTATAAATATGCTCTACTTGCCTTGGTTATGGACTATTGGCTTTCAAGTTATCAGATATGGTTAAAAAGGTGTAATATTGGTAACAGAAAGTTGACATAAAGCTGATAATCTAGATGGAGTCATTCTAGATAACATGTGACATGAGCCAACCCAGGGAAACAGGTCTAAATTGAGAAAATATTTTTATGGAACTCTTATCCTAGAAGCCAGGCTTCTAAAAGAATTTAGGACAATGTCTCCTTGTTGAGGTATTAGAGACTGCACCATTGTGCGTCCAAATGTAAAAATTGACAGTCAAACTTTGTAACATAATAGATAGACCTGGGGTGCCTTAGATACTAGATTGTTTGTTGGAGGTTGAGTTTTTTTTCCAAAGTTGTGGCTTGCCCTGAAGTTATCTGTATTTTAATGCTAATTTCCGCTGCCCAGAGAACAGCTGCCTAATCACGTACTCAGAACTCAGGTGACCTCGTGGTGGTGCTCTGGTGTTACAAGGAAAATTTAAAGATTGTGATTAAGGATCGCTAACGTTACACTAACTCAAACTTACCTTTAATTAAGGAAAAATAATGCAGGTATAGATTGTTACAAGATTTACAAAGGATTGATGAGGTTTTGGAACTTGTGAGAATATTACAGCAAGTTTATTTACTCCAACTGCCATTTCAAGATAGATCTAGAAGATTAATTTTGAGTTTTCATTTCGTGATCTTGCTTACAGTTTTAGAGAGCCCATAGAGTGATATCATTAAAAGTGGCTAATAGCCTTATATTATACAATTTTGTTGCTTCTTCAGTGTAAGAAGTTAGAACTTAAATCTTTCAATGTATATAGAAATTTTTACTACAAACCTTTGCTCTTAAAATGAGCTTTAATATTTAGGGAGCAGAGGTTACACTGCTCCAGATAAGAATATTTAAAACTAATTTTAAGCTACTAAAGATATGTTAATTGGCTAAGTACCTCACCTTACCAGAGGACTTAGGTCTTTGTTATGCACATTGGAGATAAAGCTTCAGCTGTGTTAGTACAGAGTTGTGGACTAGAGTCATGGAAATATTATAAATTGAAACCTGGTAAAACATATCTTATTCCAAACAACAGTTAATTGGTTACTACTAAATACTGATATTTGGCCTATTACATATACAAATTTTTAAGGAAAAATTGATAATTTTACTCTTTACATGCTTTTGGACTTCCTACATATTTGTGCATACTACCCATAGGAAATGCGCTTAATGTATTTATAGGTGGTTCATCTAGGAAAAAGGCTACATATATGATTGGATCACTTGTTTATTCTCTTGAGTTTCTATTACTTCAACACAGATTATTAAATTCCGTAGTTTAGCCACTGTTTTTAAATCAAACTTTCATTTCACATACTGATAGCCAATGTGTGGCTTGTGGTTTACAATTGATTTCAATTACTTAATGCTTTATTAGTGACAGGTTTTCTACTTAAAATCAGTGAATGATTTCAGTGTAAATGTCTAACAACTCACTGTCCCTTCAGTGCTCTGGCTCAGAAAACTAAACAAAACCATAGACCCAGCTCTTTAAAAATGGTAATGGCGTTGATAACACACCCTCACGAAAAGAGGAAGACTCCATTTGCTTACTTTCAACTCCCAGCTTCACCCTGCCAGCTCAGGGATTTCTAGTAAGACTAGGATTAGACAACATTTACAGGATATGACATTTCTAATTAATGCTTATGTTTAGGTAAAGTTTGTGAGGTGCTAGAAAAATGGCTTAGTGGTTAAGAACACTAAATACTGTTCCTTTATAGGACATTTTAGAACTCAAACTGGATTTCCTGGGCTCTTTAACAAGGAAGGACAGATACCAGACAGATTATAGGCCTTACATAAGAACAATTAATAAAAAAATTTCATTCTTTATATATCCAATACAATAATGCTGGAGACAATAATTTGGTATACGAGTCAATTTATAAATACAAGTGCTCAGTGTCCTCAACTTAATCCTTGAGGACTTACCTTAATAAATAATATCTTTTCTATATCTTAATAAATAAATAGGGGGAGTTATCCCTGTATGCTAAATAATGCTCCTTTTATTTCAATTTTAAAATTTGGATGCCAAAGTTTATGGCACCCTACAACTAGGCATACTTCTGCCTAGGTGAAATAGAGAGATCCACTTATTGACATGTTCCTATCCAGATATTTTATTTGGGGAAGAGGGAATGTTTGTGTTTTTTCTACAGGATACTACAAGAGTGTGCCAGCTGCCTTAGTGGTTGCTGAGACTTGCTGATCCTGGTTATTCAGCTCTCCTGGTTCGGGTCCCTAGAGTCATTCCTCTACCCTGAGAGGAAGTTAGAAGATTCCCCTTCATCCTTTGTCATCACAGAGATTTTGCCGTTGCTGCAGTTAGTGTTACCGGTGCGTGTTCCCGTCCCACTGTGGCCTACATTCAGACTCTGTACACTGCTGCTTCCTGGAGAAGACTGGACTCCAGCTGTTACCCCTGTCCCTTCATTTCCCTGGTGACTCTTGCTGCCTTAACTGGTTACTGGTGTTGTCATTTTACAGACTGTAGCTTCACAGAAAGCCACCTGTGTAAAGCTACAGTGCCTGGAGAACTCTGGCCTGGTAATACAGATCTCAGAAATGGTTCCATTGTCTGCTGGTTGTTCCAGAGTAGAATGACTGATTCTGAAATGTCCTGGAAAAGACCTTGACACTTTCGCTCCTACTGTAGCAGCCATTACTGCTGCAGAAATTGTGTCTGAAGTGTCTGGAGTTATCCTCCCCCAATCTATTGTTCAACAAGTACAGTGGGTGAACTTTCTGGAGTAGTTACTAACAATTGAGAATTCTAAATTTTATTATAGGAGTGGCTTGACTACGGCCCTTGGTGGTAACAGCTGAGGAGGACCAAATGAGGTGCCCACTACTTATGAGGAGTGGCTCTGTTTGATACAGCCCTATGCTGTAGATCAGTATTCATACCATGGTTGGTTTACAAACTCAGATCTCAACAGTAACGTGACAAGGCCGTTATCACTCAAACACTTGTGGCCATTGTACAAAGGGCCTCCCCTGGAATTTGGAATCTTGCTCAGGATTTACTCTGTATCTGAGTTCCCTGCTCCTACACCCCATGGATCTGTGGATCCATTACACTAGGAGGAGAGGGACTCTCTCTGTATCTGAGTTCTCTGCTCTTACACCACATGAACCTGTGGATCCATTACACTGGGATTGAGAGAGACTTAGTATTCCTATGATCAGCCCTTAGAAATTGCTGAGGTTTCCACATTGCATGCGATAGGGTGATCATGACTACTACAAAATTATATAATTTATAAGGGTGAGATGTAGAGGGCCACAATAACATTCGCCACCACTAGATGGTGCTGGCTTCCACTGCACCCCATGTGGTAGGCCAGGATAGCCTCCGCCATTACAGGATGGTGCCAGCCTTCGCCCCGCCAGCCGGCCCCCCTTTCAGGAAGTTAAATGTGTGCATGTGCAAGAGTGCCTTTGTGCCAGGTTTTGCCCACTCTGGGGCGTGCCTAATGAGATCATGGGTAAAGCAACCAATCAGGTGTGGATGCGCAGCACTAGGGGGTTTATAAGCGCACCATGTTGGTGCAGCAGGGCTTCTCCTCAAGATTAGAATAAAGATTTAAACACAACAAGGACATCTATGTGTCCGTGTGCTTCTTGCCGGTGGGAGGTTGCTTGCGGAACACTGTACCTAGTTATTTATTGGATGTTTTTACTTGTTTTACTGTATGAAATATCAAAATATACATTTGCATCCCGTTATCATTTACTTAAAATATTAATTTCATTGATTGTTATATGTCCCAGATACAGTGGAAAATGGTAGAAATGTGAGGACTGCTGAGAAGCATAGGGTCTCCTCTTTTTTAAGCTTGGCATATACCAAACTCAGAGAGGTAAAGTGACTGATAATGATATGTAAAAATGAAGTAATTACAAATGGTGTATGTATTGTGAAAAATGATAAGCAGTCTTCATATTTAAGATTTTTAATATTTAAAAGAATAAGTTATTTTAGATTCCTTTTAATGAATGTACTTCTGAGGAGATTATTAGGTCTTAGTAACCAATGACCAAAAATATGATACCCTGCTCTGCTTATTATTTTAAATCAATAATAACTGGAGTAGGTAAATACTGGAAGAAGATTCGTCCAGTATACTCCTGTCTGTTTACAGATTGGATATGCCAAAGATGAAGAGAGTTATCTTTGGTTCCTTTATTGAATTTTCTTTAATGAAATGAATGTTTTCAAAAAGAAATATTAAAGAATATAGCCATACCTGAACAGATTTTTGTCACAGGTTATTGTTAGTGTTCTCATTCTGTGTAATTTCACTATAGAGTCATGCAATATGGTTAGTATATCTAAGTCATTCATCACATTACATCATCCACTAATCTTCAGCATGTTAAATTGATAACATCCATAATGTAACCTGTACCAAATTTCCACTTTATTTCCTTTTCTGCTCTATTATACTTCGATGTCATTTTTCTAGAATTTTTCATGGATTTGTAAATAAACCTGCTTATGTAGTCCACTCAGAATCACTTGTAAATATTCTTCAACAACTTTCACTCAATATGAATGTCCATGTCTTTTACACTTTTTCTTTAAAATTGCATGAAGCACTTCTCTGCATGAGGTGTTCTACAACTCTGCTTTCTCTTCCAGAAGTGTTCTTCCTATGATTCCTGTCACATAGCCAGCTTTCCATTTTCTGTCTGAGTAGAACTAACACATTGTAACAACTTTGTTTTTCTTCTCTAAAGTTTCGATGGAACAAACTGTTGGTAGAAAATTTATTTGGGGAAAATAGATCATTTTATTATCTCATTCAAAGAGCAATTATAAAATTGTTGATCTTGAAAATAGTATTGAAAACAGAGATGTGGATAGTGTTCCCATTTGTGACAGAGAAATAATAGTTACCTGTATGAAAGCAATGTTAGTAAGGATAAAAAATGATGAATCATGATTAATTTTCATGATAACACATGAGGATCTCTTAGAGACTTAAATATAGTGATAAGATTTGAGGTAGAATGCAGAGCATGGTGGAAAGTAGCTGAAGATTTGCAAATAGAGACAAATGATGTTATGCCTTTAAGTAACAAAGACGAGATGATGGGAGAATTTGACAGATTAATGTAAAGGAACCTAAGTATTTCATATCTGTTAATTACCTGAGTGTAAGAGTCGAATAGACATTTTATTTTAAGGTTATGGCTGATAAATCTTCCTTTAGGTATTAAGATATGAAAATAAATCACATTTAAAATTTTGCTTCGTATAAGGAGATATTTTCACCTTTTAATACTAATTATTTCATGATTGAGATTCTGAGAATGTGACATTTGTCTACTTATCATCTGTGATCTTTCATATAAGTAACTATGTATGTATGTATATATGTATTTATCTATGTATGTATGTATCTATCTATCTATCACTCTTATCTATCACATATAGCAATCCATTTGTTATATAAATCCATTTGATATATTTCAGTATCCTGAAATTATATCACATGCTGGAGAAGCTAGTTAGATATGTCTGATGCTAAAACAAATATACAGTCATATTACCAAACTAAATCTTTCTGTTTTATGAAGTAGATTAAGAAATTTGATAGTATAAAATTAATTACCTACCTTGAATCTATTTTCTGAAGTGAAATTTTAAAATGAATCAAAATTTATGAAACAGCTTTTAAAATCCTTGAGTACTATTGTATATGAGAAAACTTTCATAAAATTAGAGTAGAATGCATTTTTATGTTACATATATATATATATACATATATATGTATATAGATGTGTCCACCTACACATATATACATATACACATATATAAACATATACATATACATATATATATACAAAAAATATATATATACACATATATATGTCCTTACGTACACATACACAAATAGACATATATACACATTCACAAATGTATAAATATGTCCTTATGTACAGATACAAAAATACAGATATATACTCATATACATATATACATACATGCTTTTACAAAACAAAAACCTTGCTTTTGAAAGAAATTGCATAGGCATAATGTATGTGGTTTAGCCAAATAAGAGAAACATGATGTTATTGTCAAATGGCTATGTTTGAGTACTCATTTCTGCTGTTTAACATGTTGATGGTTCCACAAATCTGACTTTTTGTACTTGGAGATTATATGTACTACTCTAACTCATTCATACTCTTTTTCCAAAAATAAGTGATTACTTATTATGTTTCCAGTACATGTCTAGAAAATAGTTTAATAAAAAAATGTAGCTTCTGCTTTCCTTAAAGGGCTTCACCATCTAGTGAGGATATAATCAAATATCATTATTTATTAAAAGTATAATATAGTCTAAGTATTTCCTTCATACTCTATCATTTTGCTCCTCTAAAACTGGATTTAGGTATCAGTACACTTCATTTTTTTAAATAAAAGAAACAAAAGTGTGAAATAGTCCCTTTGAAAATCAGGAGTACTGGAGTTAGAATTCTAGTTCACATAATATATTGCTCAAAATCATTTTTAAAGACGTAGTATACTTCCTGTCTGGAGTCACCGAGTTCAATAATTTTATTAGTAAAATATAAACCAAAATAAAATCTAAGGAAAATATATTAATCAGATACAATTACAATTTGTTTTTCCACTCACTTATTACCTTTCGTATCTTTACATTTAACACAGAACTAGAAAAAAATAAAAACTCTACCACTGATTCCCAAAAACTGTGGGATTATCGTTTTGAACTGATGGAATTTTATAGATGAATATTGAAATAAAACTGTCAGTTTGTGACCTTCTGGTAGATGCTAGAAAAAACATGTATATTTACGCTGAGTTTCTACAATATAAAGCAGACTTATCCCTACAACTAGATGGCATGTGCTTTTGGCCAAACAGAATAGGAAAATTAGCAGATAAGCTCCATGTCTTACATACATTGTTTTGTAAATTTTCTTGAAATCGTAGTTTGATGGTTATCAACTTAACCAAAGGCACCAACAGGCTTATACATTCAAAAACACCTTGTTATCACTTTTTTAAAGTAACTTTATTTTATTTCATACAAGAGTAGAAATAAGTAACTGATATTGAAGTGGTTTTAAGAGTTTGCATTATCATTACAGCTCATAGATTGGAAGTGTTTTTAAACTTTTTATATTGGAAACGTGGTCAAAGGATTCTACACTGTCTTGATTTTTCTCCTCTGATCACATACTGGATTACACATTTCAACATTGGCTGCAATAGCTGTAAATGTTTGGAATAATCTCTATCCCTCTGAGTAGAAAATGATGTACAGGGTTACTCAGCTACAGTAATATATTTGTAGCAGCAGGAAATGTTTCAAACATCTTATATTTTTTTCCAAGGGAAATCTGGCTATGCAGACTGTGACAGGCAAATAAAGCAGCAGCATCAATATTTGTGCATCTTGATTCTCTGCTGATCTTCAATTCCCTGAGAGAAGAAGCACAGTATAGAGCTTCTCTCTGTCCAGGCTACTGACAGAAGCCTGGCTGTTCTACTAGGTTGTGCCATTGCTGCCGTTTCCTGTTTGTTATGACAACTCTACAGAAGTGAACAACTAGTGTATTCATGAAATGTTTGCTAATGGAACAAACTGTCTATTCCAACTTGAGAACTGACATTCTGCTTTCCAGACATCACGGGTGCGAGTTGCTCCAATGAACATTTCTAAACAGGGCCACCACCCCCACTCCCCAATACCCCCCATCCTTTCTATTACCTCTGGTGTCTGAAGGGCTACACAGAGGTTAAAGATTTTAAGAGTCATCAGCAAATATTGATATTTGGAAAAAACAAAGTTTTAGTTTAAAGAGTTATCAGCTGTGGGCTAAACTTGGGGTGTAATAGCACTCAGGCATTTGACTTGTGCTGCATGGAAGGAGCATGAGGGTGCCAAGTTAACAGCAGAAAGACAGGCATTTTCTTGTCCTGCATATATCAGTGTATATAGAGTTTTTATCAACAGTGGTAAGAAGCAGGACGTTTGGCGTCTGGGAGGAAAGAGAAGGAAGATGGTTACTATGTGTAAAATGCATTGCATCTCAGCTCCATGAATTCAAACAGATCTGGGTCAGAGAGGGAGTGACAGGTACACACCAGAGATGCTGAGCACTATAACAAAAATGGGAAAGTGCTAAATTTTGTGCTTTACATATTTTGATAAGAAACCATACCAAGAAAACAAAACAAACAAACAAAAAACAAATAAAGAACGGTGAGTGTATATAAAGATCTGCTGTAAGAACTTTGTCAGAGGCTCTCAATATTCAACAATAAATAAATAATCTAAAATAAATGATGACCACTCATTCATGGAGCTGGCCACCAAGGACTATTGGCAATAGTATTGGTAAACAGAATTGAATCCCATGGCAAGTGTTCATTGCACAATATGAGGAAAATATTTGCATGCTTTTTTTTCCAGTGGTAACCAAGCTCTGGTTATCTGTTCATGCATTTGTGTGCGCATTCAGCTTCCTGAGGTCCGGGCTCACTGACCATTGTTTTCCTGTTGCAAGGAGAGCACTGACAGCAGTGAATCATAATAAGGTGTTGTCCAGTGAATGAAGAAGGAAGTGAGGGACTAAATACCAATCAAATAGTACACATGGAGTCATCCAGGGCTTCAGCCTCATATATATTGAAGAAGATGGCATTGTCCGGCATCAATAGGATGAAAGGACTTGGTCCTATGAAGTCTGGTTTCCCTAGTTTAGGGAATGAGAGAGTGTTGAGGTGTGAGTGGGCAGGCAGGATTGGTAGCAAACTAAGAAAAGCATGGCGATGGTGAATGGAGAGAGGGGAACCGGAACCAGGAAAGGGTATAACATTTGAAATGTAAATACACAAAATATCCAAATAAAAAAGGAAATGAGTGAGAAAGGAACAGGACGCTTACCTCAAAGAAATGAGAGAACTTCTAGATGCTGGTTTAAGTTAAAAGATTCAAGAATCTTTGTTATATATTAAAGGCCAGGATCAGCAGACTGTAGCATTTTATGTTTTTAAAGAAAAGTAGTTGAAATAATAGTTCCAATTTCTTATATGAACACACAGAGTCATTTGAAAGAAAAACAGACAGCTGGTTTTATTGGTTAAAGAATCATTGGCATATCTTCCAACATAGCTTAAACCACTCTCAGAAAGATTTTTATGGGATAAGACAGCAATAGAGAGTATGGGTCAGTGTTGGGATACAGGTATCTTACATGTATTTTCAGTCACATTAAAACATCCATTTAACCTGGAAAATTACAAAATTATTAATGGATTGAATGAAATCCTAAGAATATAATTACTTATATGAAGCAATACTGAGTTTGGATATGAATTTCACACTTACAATAATATTAGGAGATGAATTTATTTAAATAATTGTTAAAAGTGCTGTGGTATAATAGAGGAATACAGCATCTACAGTCTTACTGTCTGGTATGGAATTTTGGCTCTCCATTATCTAATCTTAAAGCAAATAAGAATATAAGAGACAAGAGCCTCTTAGAAAACACTCACTATAAAATATAAACTGCCTTTATACTTTGAAAAGAATAATATAAATATTTTAGATCTTCTAATATGTCATAAGGATGATCATTTTAGAATAGGTTCATATTGCCTATGTGAACAATATGTGTTATTTAAACATTATAAAGATCACACATGTGAAGTTTTGTTTGGTCAGAACTGTTTTCCAGCTAGCATGCATTAATCTTCTACCCGACTTACCAATTTAATTTTAGCTGACTGATTTTTATTGCAACATTTTCATTTGTCAAATTTTTGTCTGCCCTGGGATAGGAACAAACATATATGTGGGTGCATATTTGTCAAACATGTAGAGCCAGAATAAATCTGATGTGTCATGGTGAATGGAATTGCAACAGCTAAAGTTTACAGGATATATTTTGATATTAAGTACAGGCATAAAGGAAACTCTTTAGTACATATATTTTTGCAAAATTTGTAAAAAAACTGAGATAAAAATGGAAAATTATTATTTGAGAAAATGAGAATACCCAATTGCTAAAATGCCAGAAAATATAAGATTCCTATTCTGAATTGCAAGCGAATGCAAAATCAAAATTGACAAGACTAATTTAATGGGATGACTATTGTGTATGCAATATTTCTATTTCACAGAATTATACCCTGACATTAGTACTCCTTGGTACATTAAAAAGCAAAATAACCAAACTGCATTTTATTTCTTGTAGGACAGTTAAAGAAGAACACAAAAGCTATACTTTTAAATTCTTTTAAAACTTATTTTGCATTAGATAAATATCTCCTTATTAAGAGTAGAATGACTTTTTTTCTAAAGTACTATTGCTAACTTAAGACATTCAAAAATGAATTTTGCTTTCTTTTTCCAAAAGCCAATACCAATGTACATGAAGAAAGTCCATCAGTACTGAGAAAGATAATTGCTGCAGCTATTCCATAATCATTTCCTTTGATAAGTGGAATTTTATCCAGGTGTTGCAGAATTAATCTAAATATTGTCATTTCCATCAGTAGATGTAGAATAAACCATGATATAAAGAAATGTAATTCACTCCTACAGTAAAATCTCACTAAAGTAAAACCATATCTGCAAGCTATAGAAACTTTTCCACGCAATTCCGATCGACATTCTTACAAAATACTTTTTATAATAAATTTAGTAAACAAAATACTCCCATACAAACAGTGATATCTTTGGAGTTAAGTTCACAATAAATTCAAACTTTCTCTCTCTATATATAGAGTCTTATTAATTAATCTATTATTACTTTGGAAGGAATAAAGAGAATATGGATTGTGTTGGGTAGCAGGCAGCAATCAGAAGCATCAACTTCTTTGTGGTAATCTAATAGATATGAATTTCATTTCTTCCATGAATGCTTAAACAAGATTCTTCCCTTTTAATATTCCCAGTCTCTTGATTTGTTTCTGGATATCACAGATATCATTATGGTTGGATTAAAAAGTGTTCACTATGTCATGATAATAAACTTAGTCTTAGAAATTCCTTGTTTGTTGCTACCTCTGAATATGGAAGTTTGAATCACATCATTCAACTTGAATCCACAGATGTGTCATACATCTCTAATCACCATTTGCACACTTTTGTCCATAAAATTGTGTCTTAGCCAGAGTTTCTCTTGCTATAATGAAAAACCATGACCAAAAGAGAAAAAAGAAAGTTGGGGAAGAAGGTGTTTATTTTAGTTTACATTTTCTTTTTTTTTAATTTTATTTAATAGAATTTTACAATCCAGATTTCATTCCTCTCCCAGCCCATACTCTAACTGTTCTTCATCCCATACCTACTCCCCTCATGCCCATCTGAATGAAGCTGTCTCCTACTCCACCCCCAGTCTACCAGAACACTCCACACCCTGGGGAATCAAGTCTCTTGATGGTTAAGTGCATCTTCTCTTGTTGTGTCAAGAACCAGCACTCCATCCTTAGAGGCCACATATTAGCTGGTGCATGAGGCCACATTGTTGGCTCAGTGTCTGAAAGAAACACCGGGATCCAGGTTAGTTAACACTGCTGGTCCTCCTACGGGGTTGCTTCCCTACTCAGCGTCCTCCAGCTTCTCCCAAGTTCAACCACAGTGCTTAGCAGCTTCTGTTCAATGACTGAGTGTAACCTTCTTCATCTGGCTCTTTCAGCTACTTATTGGGTCATTCAGAAGGTAGTCATGTCAGGTCTGTTTTGTAAGCATGACGAAGCAGGAGTAATAGTGTCAGGCCTTGAAGGCCTCTACTTAATCTGGTTCCCAGATATAGCTGGTCACTGGATTTCCTTTTACTCAGGCTCTTCTTTGTTTTTGTCCCTGAAGTTCTTTCAGACAGGAACAAATATGGGTCAGACTTTTGATTTGTGGATGGCAACCTTATCCCTCACTTGGTGCTCTCTCTTTCTCATGGAGATAGTCTTTACAAGTTCCCTCTACACACTCCTGGACATTTCAGTTAGTCCTGATAGTCTCTTACCTCTCAGGTCTCTGGAATATTCTAGAGCCACCCCACCTCCAAAATTGTAGTTCCTGAGGTTGCCTGTTTTCATTCATTCTGCTGGCACTCAGGGCTTCAGTCCTTCTCCCCACCAATACCTGACCATGCTCCCCTCTTAACCTTACTGTCTTCTTTCTCACCCAGGTCCCTCTCTCTTCCCTACGGTGGTTCATTTCTTCCCCCTCTCAAGTGGGATCGCGACTCCTCACTTTAGCTGTTCAGGTTGTAAAACTTTTATTTTTCCTTTTATGAAAATTTGATATTTTTGTATAATTTCAAATATTATTCACTTTCCCAGTTTTCCATTCATAAGAGTCCTGTCCCTTTCCCCACCAGTTCTTCTATAAAGGTGTTCCCCCTCACCAACCACTCCCTTTCCCAGCATCCCCTGACATTCCCCTACACTGGGGGTTCCAGCTTGGTACTCCTAAGAGCTTCTCCTCCCATTGATGCCCAACAAGGCTATTCTCTGCTACATATGCAGTTGGAGCCATACTTTTGTCCATGTACAGTCTTTGAATATTGTTTTACTACCAGAAAGCTATGGGTCATTGGCATTGTTGTTCTTACGGGACTGAAAGCCCATTCAATCCTGGTAATCCTTTCTCCAAATTTACTAACAAGACGTTTGTTTACATTCCACTGGTTTGCCAATAACCTTCTTTTCTGTAATTGGCATGTTCTACCTGGGTCTCCTAGGAAAGATCTATATCCATTTCTTGGCAGCATACATCTTAGCGTCATCAGTCTTTGTAGTTTTGTGTCAGATTCTATCTATCTATCTATCTATCTATCTATCTATCTATCTATCTATCATCTATCTGTATCTCTATCTATCCCTATCTCCATATACATATGTGTATGAATATATATATACACATATATATATATACATATATATATATATACATATATATATATATATATATATATATATATATATATATATGTATTTAGTGGTTTCTACAGCTATGTGGTTATGTTGAATTTTAGGATTGATTCTGTACAACTAGGTCAAAAATGTGGAATCAGCAAAGGTCAAAGCTAGTCAGACTCCCTCCTGTCATTATGAACCTATTGAAGTTGAGGTATCTCTGGACATCAAGCCATTCCTCTACCTGCCCATCCTCCTGATTCTTGTGTTTGGCCTGAAAAAAGAATCATGGTAAAACCTCCAAAACCCTTAAGTCTGGCACTGGGAACACAGGAAGGTAGATATTATAGAAATGATATCTAATGGGAATAGAGATCTGCATTCTATAGTCCATGATGTTCTTTGTTTACTGATGTCTCATAATTTTTGGATAAAATAAGGATTTGCGAGTTTATCATTTAAATTAGGTATGCAATATTTACAATTATATTCACTCTATGCTGGTCGGCTTTGTTTCAAATTCATTGCAAAAAATGGAATGGCAAAACATAATTTTTGAGTACACATTCAAGAATATATAAAGTCTCCTATAAAGGAAAGAACAATATGCAAATGAAATACAATATTCAATCAATTAAAGGTCTGTAGGGAAAAATACTGGCCTTTGGGAAACAGAGAAAACCCAGGAAATTGAAGTGTATGTCACAGGAATGGACCTAGGAATAGAATTATTGTCCAGAATAAACTCCTCCACCCGATGTTCCTAGATCTTTTCTACCCATGCCACGTGCCTGATTAACTTTCTCCATTCAGAACATGTAACCACATGTGAAGGTATGAGAAGTCTCTAGTGTAAGAGAGGTGGAGTACATAAAGGTTCCAGTGTGTCACAGGAGACACTCCTGGAAAAGGCACTCTGAAAACTGGTCAATGTAAGTAAAGCTGTTTAGAGGTAGGCCATGGCACTTATCAGTGACATCATCATTAGGCCCTTCCTGAACAATCTCTTGTAACCTGGAGATCACTATCTTCTTCTGTGATGTCACAAGTGTTGTCGTTACCACAACTGCCTCTCAGTTATTCCCTCATTACTTCTAGGGTTTACTAATTGGCCTCTAAGAGTAAACAGCCATTTGGGAGGGAGAACAAAGAGGATGAAAAGATCAGATATGGGGAGAACAAAGGAAGCTGGCCTTCTGTCTTGGTATAAAAAAAGAAAGAAATGTGTGGTCCTTCGTACAGCTCAGTGAGTACTTGTTAGGGATTTGTGTGATTGATAAAGAGATAGCCTTGATCTGAGCCTACCACCTATGGGAATCAGGAGCTGGGAGCCTCTCAGAAGCATCTGACACCTGTTCTTAGGTTTCCTGGAAATCAGATAGTTTATATCATTAATTTCTTTATCCCGAAAGCCAAGAGTTGGGAAGGGCACACTTGTTTTCCTGAGAGCTCATGGCCTTTACTCTTTTGCACAAGAAGAAAAAAAGTCCTAAGGAAAAAAGGAGAGACAGGTATTGTGCCCCTAGCTCAGAGTAAATCCCTCCATGTTTGGATATCTTTAGTGCAGTCTGGGAAGCAGCAGTGCTATTATTTGAAACACCATCATGTCAGTCTTTCCACTAATATTTCCACTGACTACCACTTTACTTTTCTGAGTCAATAGTTATGATTAGCTGTCAGTTTTCTCTTCTTTTATTTCTTTAATTTTTCCTATTTTTAGCAATTTCTATTGCTTTTTAACTTGATGTTTCTATATTTACATTTAATGTTATTTCGCTCCCCATTTTCCTGCCCATAATATTTCTACCCATTTCTTTCCCCTTCTTCTCTAACCTTCCTGACTGCGCTTTCACATTCCCTTGTACAGGGAGACAAACCTAGAGAGGACCAATAGCTTCTGCTTCCATTCATGATGAACAATGCCATCCTCTACCACGTGCAGTTTGAGCCATAGCTCTGTCCATGTACATTCATTGAATATTGGTTTAGTACCAGAAAGCTCTGGTTCATTGACATTGTTGTTCTTATGAGATTGAAAGCTCCTTCAGCTCTTGTAATCCTTTCTCAAAATATGCCAACAAGTGGTCTGTTTCAGTTCACTGGTTTGCCACTAGCATTCTCTTCTGTAGTTGACGTGATCTACCTGTGTCTTCCGGAAAGTCCTATATCCG